>NC_044568.1:11512078-11659578 GCF_007565055.1 Rhinopithecus roxellana
ATGAGCCAACCCAGTAAGAGAGGAAAATGGTGGAAATTTCCTCTATGTGCCCCCCTCCAAAAAAAAGGCAGACTAGGCACAGTGACTCATGCCTATAATCCCAGAACTTTGGGAGGCCGAGATCCGGTGGATCATTTGAGGTCAGGAGTTCAAGACCAGCCTAGCCAGCATGGCGAAACCCTGTCCCTGCTAAAAGTACAAAAATTAGCTAGACGTGATGGTGCACGCCTGTAATCCCAGCTACTAGAGAGGTCAATACATCAGTATTATCAAACCCAGGAGGCAGAGGTTGCAGTGAGCTGAGATCACACCACTGCACTCCAGCCTGGGCAACAGAGTGAGAAAAAAAAAAGGAATGGGAAAAGGTACAGGCTGTGTACTCTCAGTGGTAGGTGGTCAAGTTTACTGAACACTGCTTAATCTTTTATCAATTGAAGAATGTCCCAAGCAATGGCAGCCAGAGACTCAAGTTTTCCCCTTCTCAACTTGTGTCCAAGGTGGGAAAATCTCTTAGTTCTAAGTGACGATGTGTCTCATAGTTGAAATTAAATTTGGAGGGAGCCAGGTGGTATTTCAAGATTAAGCGATGCTCTTTAGAAGGAAACAGATGGAATCTTTTTTCAGAGCAGATAAGGAGAGATAGTCTTCAAGATTGCACTCCAAAAAGGAGAATGTTCACACGCTATGAAAATAACCATTATCTAGTCAGGTGGGTCCACATTTTACAAAAAGCATTTATATCTTCTATATAACATCACCACGTGGTACCAAAGTAGACCAAAAAAGAGAAAAAAAAAAGCACTCTAAGAAAGTTTCTTGTCTGAAATACAAAGTCTGTATGTTTGTAACATTTCTGACTTTTGTTTCTCTCCAAATTATCATTCCACTTAACCCTTGTACCAACTCAAGGGGAATAGGTGACTAACACCACTGTCACCTCTAGGAGGGGCAGAAGTCCTAAGACTGCACACTACAATGGCCCAGACAGAACTTGTCCCCAGGTATGTAGGAGCTCATTACAGTTTTCTTTCTAGAAAACTGTTGCCTCAAAGTACCCTTTGCAAAGGATAGGTGGGAATTCACTCTTCAACTGCTTTCTATAATTAGGTAGAAGAGTTCTGAGGTTTTACAGGTATTATATCACATTAATAGATCTATTTGATTGCTCACTTGTATTGGATCAAGGGTTATGAGACAGCTGTGGTTTGATTTTTAAAAAGCATTGTGAAGAAATCCATTCACTTAATCATCTATGTGTCTATTGCACACCTAGTAAGTGCTGGAGACTTGGTCTACAGTGCTGTATTAGAAAGACATGAACCTTGCCTTTATTTCATGATGCTTATATTCATGTTGTGTGTGTGTGTGCCAGCATGTGTGCTTGTGCCTGCACATTGTAAAGGTATCTTGGTCCATTCAGGCTTCTGTAACAAAATGTCTTAGACAGGGCAATTGATAAACAACAGAAATGTATTGCTCATAATACTGGAGGCTGGAAAGTCCAAGATCAGGACACCTGCAGATTTGTTATCTGGTGAGGACTTGCTCCCTGCTCCTCAGATGATGCCTTGTTGCTGCATCCTCACATGGGGACAGGGGCAAGGTGGCACCCTGGAGCCTCTTTTTTAAGGGCACTAATCTGATTCACGAGGATGAAGCTCTCATGACTTAATCACTCCCCAAAGGCCCCACTTCTTAACACTGTCACGTTGGTATTAGGTTCCAACATATGAATTTAGGGGGAAATATTAACATTCAAACCATAGCAAGGGTGTAGAAAATAAATTAACAGTAAAAATGTGCATATGTTTACACAACAAATACATACACCTTATGACTATTAACTATGCCGAAGAACTATTAAAATAACTGATTTCTGGTTCTAAATTGCTAGTTGACTTGCTGTGGACCTTGGGTAAGTCATCCTTTTTTCTCTTGACCTGTTTTTATTTTTCACCTAAAGAATGAGATTGTTTTTCTTAGGCTGCATTAGACATGTCTGAGTGTTTTGGATTGAGCATGTATTAACTTAATAATCAGAAAAAAAAGACAGCAAAGATTAAGAAGATGAAGATAAAGAAGAAGAGGAGGAACTGAAGAAGGTGGAATTCCAGTTAGGATTTTCTGTGATTTGTGCGTCTAAAATTCTGCTGATTTCCCTGCACTCAGTTGGATTTTTGCATATTGTTAGTTTTATTGTTTTGAGGTCTAGGCAACCGAGAATATGTTCTCTTATCTAATGAGCCTAATTTTTATACACAACAAATTGTGATCCTCACATCTGGTGGGGGGAGGGCAGCAGAGTTAAAGAGACGCGTTTCTACCTCAATACATGAACGACAGTTTAGATGCTAAGCTGAGTTTATATCTGTCCTGGCATGGAGCACTCTTTCCTTCTTTCTGTTGCTTCTTCAGAACTGTTTTTATCTTGGTATTAACTTCCTTGTGTTTAAATATCTTATTCTGACTTTCCTGGCTTTTGTGTTTCAAGCAAGTTGTTTGAACATCTTTTCTTGGTTTAAAATTCTTTAAAAATGCCATGTGATTTCACTGATCTTACCAGAAACCAATAAAAACACATTACTTTAAAAATAACTCCCATAAAACCTCTTACTTGTGAAAAGCTTTCATTCTAATAAAAGTGGAGCTAACCAAAACCTTTTAAAACTGCTTGCAGGCATACAAGGGACTTGGCATGTCCAGATTGTACTACCTCTAGTGGTGATGAAGATACCAGATCTCTATTCTATCTGTAGGAATGTTGGTCCAAGACAAATTAACTCACCTACTTTAGAAAAGAAAAATCTAGTATATGAGACTAGTAACATCCCAATGAAGCCCATGCATGGTGCATTTTGCCAAAATAGCCACTGGGATTCTATAATCTTTTCCGTTGTGTGTGAGGTTGTGGTTGATTTCTCCCCCCTTTCCTTTTAGTTTCCTAAATATAGAATTAATGGGTTGTAGGGAAAGTCAATGATTGTTCTTACTTGAGTTTGGAGAGTGGAAAAAAAATATCCCTCTTTCTGCAGGCTTCAAAATTCCCTTTGGGTTGGTTGCCATCACATGCCAGTTTCATTTTCAGATTAGACTCATGACAACTGTAAAGTCTGTGATGACAAGAAGATGGAAAATGGTGTCAGTGATACAGGGGAGAGGGAGTGGCTTCCATGTCAGGCTTTGGTTAGCCATGCCAGATTGGCTGCCCCAAACTTCCCGGTGGAAGATTTTGAAAGTACAGACTCATTGGCTGCTATTTAGAGAGGTCTGAACTGTGGCTCCAGATTTTAAATTGTTTTCATCTTCCTAAAAAGATGCTCACATGACTCAAATATGCAGCCAGTTTGAGAACCAGAGGTGTAAAAGCAAAACCCAGCAACAACGAAAGATAAATAAATAAACAATTTCCATTCAAGAACGATGAAGTAGAAACAATTTGCCAATGGATCAGCGCTGCTCACACCAGCCCTCTCCAGGATGTATCCTTTGGATCATGAGAACCTGGAGAAAAGGAGCTGTGGCCAACTAAATATGGGAAAAGTTCCAAGCTATATCTCCCTCTCCCAGATTCCCTGGTTCTCTAAAGAGTATATAAAATGTACCAAGATGATTTCTATGAAGACTTGTTTAGTGCTTAGACGATGTTTGTGTGCTTCTCAGATGAACTTGACCATAGAACCACTTCTGCTAATTAAGTGTTAACATCTTTCAAGGAATGCAATTTTCCTAATGCCCTGCTGATGAGCTGTGACAGTGCCATTCCTCCTACAAGGAAGGACTAGGGCGCTTTCTTGAGTGACTCCCAAATTGCATCTTGAGAACAACTTTCATTCCCTCAGAGCCCTCTCCATGTTTCAAGTGGGCGACCTGGAGGGAGTTCTCTGTATTCCTTAATAAGAGAGAAGTTACTTTATTTTGCTTTATGTTTATGGCTGAAGGTGTCAATCAAGACACTTCAGAAATGCCACCCCACCTCCACAGAACCGTTGCTGTTCAGGAGGCCCACACTGGTCTGCAGGGACTCTCGGAACATTCAGAGGTTCCCCTCATCGGCAGACAGATGGGAACCGAAACACGCTTCTTCTGTGTAGCTGCATGTCAACTTCATCTGCTCTGTCTGGTAGTCAGAAAGCTTGACAGCAAAAGGCTTGCAATGACTGATGATCTACTATGTGCCAGAAACAGCACCTGTATCACTTGTAATTTTTACAATGCCTGGCAAATCAGCCCCCAACTTATAGAAAAGAAAACCAAGACTTAGCAAAGTTAACTTGCCCACTTTGGTAAGCGACAGAATGAGCTGGTTGCCTTTCACACCCAGGCTCTTTTCTTTCCAGACAAGCCTCAAAAAGGCCATTTTTCTTTACCTTTCCACACAAGAGTTTCTCCTTCCATTTTTTCCCCATTTCCTTAGGTTTCCGTTGATTTTCTTTGGCTGTCTTGAAGACAGAGAGATTGTGAGTAGAGTCATTTTTCCCCCTCTGGGCTCTTATTTCAGTGACAATCAGGCATTTCACTTTCTAAAGAAGATCGAGATGTTAAAAAGCACTGATCCAAGTTGGGCCAAAAAAACCACTGATCCCAGTTGGATCAAAAGCTCAAAGACCATATTCTTCTAATTCCATAAGGCCCTACGTACACAACAGTAAGTTTGTTTAGTTTTGGTAAAGCACGATAGCCAGCAGAAGAGTTAGCAATATGTGTTCATGTTGCTCTAAGGATTCTCTTTTCAGAAATTTGCTTTTCATTTGTTCCGTCTACCCAAACCCAGGCCTTGCCCATCTTTACACCTGGAAAACCCAATATTCTCTATGTGCTTCCAAAGTGGTATCTATTCCTAGGTCCAGATGCTTGGATTCCAGTTGGCTCTTTCTAGAAATAGGATGGAGTCAACACTGGCCATGAAGGAATCTGGTCTCCCAGCAGGTCACTGGAAGAGCAAAAGTGGAAAGAGGTGAAACTCCAGGTGGTCATTATGAGCCTTTTTTTTTGGGAAAAGAGTAGTGGGTATCCCAGACTCATTTTCAGGGAACACAAAGACAATTCACAATGCTAAGTGTCATTGTTCCTGCTGGGCCATAGCATCTGCCTCATTTGCTCCTTTAGACCCAGAACCACCAGTGATAATTCTGGACCTTGTAAAATTCTCTGAATGGTGCTATTGAAGGAAGCACCAGACATCAGTGTTGTTTCTTTTTGTTGTTTTTGTTTGTTTGTTTTTTGAGACAGGGGCTTACTCTGATGCCCAGGCTGGAGTGCAGTGGTGTGATCACAGCTCACTTTCATCCTCCTGGGCTCAAGCGATCCTCCCTGCTCAGCCTCCTGAGTAGCTAGGACTACAGATGCATGCCACCATGCCCAGCTAAGTTTTGTACTTTTCATAGAGACGGGGTCTCACTATTTGCCCAGGCTAGTCTCAAACTCCTGGGCTCAAGGGATCTGCCCACCTCAGCCTCCCAAAGTGTTGGGATTACAGGTGTGAGCCATGGTACTTGACCTAGCATTGTTTCTTTAAAAACAAGTAAATATGGCTGGGCACAGTGGCTCAGGCCTGTAATCCTAGCATTTTGGGAGGCCAAGGCGAGTAGATCACGAGGTCAGGAATTCCAGACCAGCCTGGCCAACATGGTGAAATCCTGTCTCGACTAAAAATATAAAAATTAGCTGGGCATGGTGGCGGACACCTGTAATCCCAGTTACTCAGGAGGCTGAGGCAGGTGAATTGCTTGAACCCAGAAGGTCGAGTTTGCAGTGAGCCAAGATTGCACCACTGCACTCTAGCCTGGGTGACAGAGTGAGACTTCATCTCAAACAAAAATCAAAAAAACAAAACAAACAAACAAACAAACAAAAAACAAGCAAATATTTCCTCAAATACTGTTTCTTACCTCTTACCTAAAAATTATATCGATTCAAAACAAAACGGGAACTTTGGTCATTGTTTCTGAGAGTGTGAATGTGAAACTGACTGATAATGTCACAGCTTCCCATTGACATGGAGAGGGGAGGCACCATGAATCCTGGCGCTTAGGAGGAGGATTAGCACCTCTGGTCTGGGTCTTCATGGAAGGCCCTGCTCTGCCTCTCAGGGAACACTCTGGCTGGGTTGCTGCTTTAGCTAGCAACGGGGAGTTTTGGGCTCTGCGTTCCTTCCATGCTGACACCTGTCATTTCTGCCACCCAGAAGCTGGCAAGCTGAGTTGAGTCTCTTTGGCTTGTGTGTGGGAGCCTCCGGAATCCCAGCACATCTTCCATGTTTCTTGATTCTCTTGTTAACACAGATTTTGAAGGCCTTAAAAAAAAACTAAATATATTTCTTGTTCTCAACAAACAGCTTTTCAAGCGACTGTATTATTTATTCATTAGTATTACATTCAGAGTGCAGCGCTTCATGTTACTTGGAGAAATAAATGAAAGAAAAGCAATATCGCTCTAAATCCCCAATTTACAGCTTTCGGGGAGCCTGGAACAGTTCTATCGTAAAGCTCTGTCCTGGCCGGCCCAGCATGTCTCTCTCCACTGTTTATATGTCTCTTTATCACTCTATCTGCCCAAGATGGACCAACCTAGTCATTTTGTGGGCTCAACAAATATCTTGATCCATTTTGTGAATGTTTTCAGTTTGGCTAAAACTTAAAACACATTTTCCCCAAGCACTTTTTCCTCTTAATTTTTAAACTCGTATATTTTAAGGAAAATTTAGCCCATGTGTTTCTCATTATTCCTGATTCATTTGCACTTAACTCATCAAAATGTTGCTTTGCAAAAGTTGTTTGCTTTCCAAGAAGACTCCTGAAGTTCTTTTTTGTACATTCAGCCTGCCCCCATCTTTTGTCTCTCCCTTCCTTTTCTTTTTCCCTTCAGAGAGGCACAGTATTCTTAGAAACAGGAATTATTGCACCCCAACAGCAGATATATTGGGACATTGTAGGAAAAGCTGATCCTGGTACAGACTCAATCTTCTAGCTCAGTTGTGCCTGGCTATCCCTTCATAGCATTCGTTTTCAGGAGAATGTGTGCTCGTGCAGTGAGGAATGATCATTTTCTGTTCTGTTGACCAGAAAATCAATGTTGAGCGCTAGCAAAAAGAAATTTAGGATGCGAACTTTAGAGCTTTTTAGGTTTAATCAGATATTTAACTTGTCAAATTTTACTTTTCTCATCTGTAAAATAAGGGCAACATTAGTACCTGTTGCATAGTGAGGATTAATTGATATACTGCACATAAGGCAGGTCAATACATGACAAGCACATTGTAAGTGCTCAATTATTACCTTTTTGATTTTACATGAGTTTGCCCAGAATCACACATCTTTTCTCCATGAGATGCTCAGGATGTTTTATTTAGGTTATCCCAGAAATAGACCCTGAGTTCAGGATTCCAGTGCAGGTAATTGGTTCCCATGATTTTAGAGACTTGGTGAGTCCAAAACCTGATGAGACTCAGGAAAGAACTGAAGTTTGAGTCCAAAGGCAGTTAAGAGCCATTGTTATGGGTCAGGTCCAAAGTCAGTCTACTGGACAATTCCCTCTTGCTTGGGGAAGGTCATCCTTTTGTTCTATTCAGGCCTTCAACGGATTGAATGAGGCCCATGCATATTCTGGAGAACAATCTGCTTTACTCAAGGTGCATGATTTACATGTAAATCTCATCCCTTACTCATCGCTCATGAAAAACATCCAGAATAATGTTAGACCAAGTATCTGACCACCATAGCCCAGCCAAGTTGACACATCAAATTTACCATCACAGGAAGTAAGACACGGAGAGAAAAGAAGCCAAAAAAACAGGCAATATTAAGCAGGCTGCCTCTCTGGGTAACTGGAGTTTCATCTCCCCATGCACCCACATTCAGGCATTGGCTGAGGGCTGCTGCTGCATGGATTCCAAACTCTACTCTTTTGTCCTGTTGCACACACAGGCAGAGTGGCTCTGCTACTCCCGGAGAAAGCCCTTAGATAAAGGAAGACAGAGGCTAATGGTTGAAAGTTGAGCACATGTGCCAGAAAATGATATGGGGCCAGAAGACCAGGCAAGGCAGGTACAGCATTTGCCACAAGGTCCCTTCATCTTTCAGGCTCTGATTGATACAGTCAGGCCTCCCTCTCTTTCTCACACTTAAACTTCTCACAACTTGCAAGTCAGATAGCAAATATGCTCAAGTTTATCAGCAACAAATCCAGAAGAGGCTCTTAGAGAGAGTCTCTGGGTCTCTGTGTACAGAGAGAGAGAAGCAGGTACAAGTCTTAGTTTAGGAAGTTGGTGTTGGCTAGAAGCATGCTTTACAGTCACATATGTATTGGGTGTAAATAAACATTGCCATTATCCCATTCTAAATTGGCATGAAGGGCCCATTCAAGAATAAATAATGGTTTTATTTGGCTTTAAAAAACAATAAAATACATTTTATTGTAAGTTCATTAACTCTGAAATAACTAAAAGCAAAAAAACACATAAGAAATATAAAAGTTGCCCCATAATAAAAGTATATTACTAATTTGTTTTTTAAAACACAAAGTTTAAAATATTATAACAAAAAATACTGTGTCTAGACTTTATTCTCAGCTTAGCTAACTCGCGGAATCCCTGCAGGGATATTTTGTTAAAAATAGCTTTATCAACATTTAAATGATCATTGATAAGAATCATTGGATACCTTTTCATAGCACTGAGATATCTTGGGATCATTATGAGTTTAAATTCTAGCTCTAGCCTCTCCTAGCTGTGTGACCTTGGAAAAGCTAATTAACCTCTCTGAGCCTCCATTTCCTTCTATAAAATGAGGAGAATAAAAGAAGTTCCTACTCCATGTAGGTGTGAAAAAATGTTGTGAGTCAGAACATGAAAAGCATTTATGATAGAGCTTGGAACATACTAAAAGCTCATTAAGGTCTAAGCTATTGTAATTAAAATAAAGATGCAAGAGTTTGAGTCCAATGGCCCCAGTTCAAAACCTGACTCTTCCATGTACTTGTGTGACCCTGGGGAAGTCACTTCGTTTCCTGGGGCTTTCATCTTCTTGCCTATAAGATGGTCACGTTTTGCCCACCTGCCGCTCTCATGGGGTCAAATAAGGTCCTGAATGAGCAAGTATGTGGTTGCTAGGGCTTCCTTTGCTCTTTGCACTACATTTGGACATGCTTCTGGAATATCTCTTACCCACTTGTCAATCTTAGAAGTTTCTAGACATTAGTTGGTTTAGATGAACCAACATCTAAAGTGACAATCTAGCAAATGGGATGACATGGTATAGTACTAAGAAAGAACCCCTATACAACCCAAAATACCTAAATGTGCATAGCTAGGATTTGAGCCCTTAAGTTTTGATGTTAAACTTTAACTTTTTCTCATATTTTTTATGAAAATGTCCAAACATGTAGCAAAGTTGAAAATAATTGTAAAATAAACCATATACCTACCACCTAGATTCTAACGTTAACATTTTTCAATACTTTCTTTATTGCATATCTACCCATCAATCTACCAGTTGAGGTTTTGCATTTTGAATTCACAGTTGGAAGCTGCCTTGCAGATACGGTGATTATCCATCTTCTGTTCTCTGAGCAATCCCAGTTGCAATCTATACTATGGACTCTATAGACCATTTGAATGCATCAGGGATTCTCATAGGTTGTATTCAAAAGCTTCTCATAGATTTTCTTTTAGATTCAGCCAGAAGAGACCTCTAAGAATCTTATTTAGACCCTTGCGTGGTTTGGCTCTGTGTCCCCACTCAAATCTCACCTTGAATTGTAATGATCCCCACGTGTTATGGAAGGGACCCAGTAGGAGGTCATTGATCATGGGGGTGAGTTTTTCCCGTGCTGTTCTTACGACAGTGTGTAAGTCTCACAAGATCTGATGGTTTTATAAAGGGCAATTCCTCTGCACATGCCCTCTTCTCTTCCGCCATGCAAGACATGACTTTGCTCCTCCTTTGCCTTCCACCATTATTGTGAAGTCTCCCCAGCCCTGTGGCACTGAGTCAATTAAACCTCTTTCATTTATAAATTACCCAGTCTTGGGTATGACTTTACAGACCCCAATGACTTTATTTTTCTTTGAAAAATGTAATTGGCATTGTTAAATTAGCTAGTCTATGTCATTTATTTTAGCTCAAGGACAGAGAGACTTGGAAGTGATTGACTTTTGGTCTCGCAGTCCATGCTAAAATCATAACTGGAATCGAGGCATGCTGACCCCAAAGTGATTACATGATAAAATTGTCTCCCTGTCGATTCTCTAATAGTCTTATTAAGGTTTTGCTGCACTTGATTTGGCTTAAAAAATTTTGACCCAAGTAACTACACATGAAAAATAATTGTTAAATACTGCTTTACACACCACAGTTAAAATGTTTCTTAGATATCCTTAATTTTTCCTTTACAAAAGAAGGTCTTGGGAGAATGCATTTTCAGTTTACATATTGAGAAACTGAGGCATTGGGGGATAAACAACCCTGTTAGAACTCTGGATCTGTGTTATCTCAAGCCCCATTATGTGGGATTCATTCATTCATTTATTCATTATTTATCAAATATTAAGACTGCACCTACTATGTGTACTGTTCTTAGTACTGAATATAATGCTGAACAAAACAGACCAGGTTCCCTTCTTTTCTAATGATGCTTACTGTCTGGAAAAGAAAGTAACAATGATAAAAAAAAAAGTGAATAATTAACCAATATTTTCATAGAGACTACAAAAAATAAGAGAGAGAATAAGTGAATGATTGGGAATAAGTGACCAGTTCAGATAGGGGTTAAAAGATTTCTTTTGAGCAAGTGAGATAATAAATTAATCATTTATAGAGTGGGCAGAGAGAACCACAGTTGCAAAGGCCACAAACTGAGCTAGTATTAGGGGTGGAGCTGGTGAGAATGGTGAGAGTTTTCAGAGAAGACACTTTTTTTTTTTTTTTTTTTTTTTTTGAGGGAATGCATGGTCTTGGTACGAGAAGGATATAATAAAAACTGATAGTGGCCAGGCATGGTGGCTCACACCTGTAATCCCAGCACTTTGGGAGGTTGAGGTGGGTGGATCATTTGAGGTCAGGGGTTCAAGACCAGCCTGGCCAACACGGTGAAACCCCATCTCTACTAAAAATACAAAAATTTGCTGAGCATGGTGGCACGCACCTGTAATTCCAGCTACTTGGGAGGATTGCTTGAACCTGAGAAGTGGAGGTTGCAGTGAGCCAAGATTACATCATTGCACTCCAGCCTGGGTGACTGAGTGATACTCCAACCACCCCCTGCCAACCCTGCAAAAAAAAACCTGATAGGAACAGCACTATATGACCACAATATGGTAAAGAATCAAAATTACAATGTCCATCATTCATATTTTTTTAAGTAACAAATTCTTTCCAGTATAATCTCATACCACCTTTACTTTACCATCGTCTATATAAGCAGTCCATTATGACATGCATTCTTTGCCCATACCAACTTGAAACTCCTTTTGGACATAGACTGTGTGTATCTGGGTTAATATTGTATTCCTACTTAGGAAGTTGCCTGGCACACCATAGGTGTTCAGTAAGATTCAATTGAATTCAAGTAGGCAGGTCAAGCACTCATGGGCTTATTAATTTGTACAGATGGACATTCAATTCTGCAGAAGGGTCAGAGATACCCAAATTTTGCTCTCATAGTTTTGTTAAATATAAATTAAATGTACAAGCAACGAGGAAAGGTTAGTTTACAAATTTTACTTCTGGAACTCAGGGACTCTGAAAAACAGTACTTGGTTAGCTTTCAGTCCTCCAGAGAAGACTTTTTTGTGGTAAATAATGCCAAAGGGATCTTGTGGTACACAGCCTTCTAACAGACTCCCAGAAAACCCCATCTTCTGGTGTTTGTGCCATTGTGTAATTCCCTTCCATTGAGTGGGGACTGGATTTAGTGACTTACTTCTGATAATTAGAAGACAGCAGATGTGATGTGATACCACTCCTGAGCTTTGGTTATAAAAGATTATCATTTCTATCTTTCTGGCATCCCCTCTCTGGCCCTTATGGTGTGCTTGCCCTAAAGGAGAGGGTCATCTGGCAAGGAACTGAGGTGGCCTTTGATCAACAGCCCACAAGGAACTGAATCCTGCCAATAACAATCAAGTAAGTGGGCTTGGAAGCAGATCCTGCCCCTGTCAAGTTTTCAGATGAGACTGAAACCTCAACCAATACCTAGATTGCAAACTTATGAGAGATCTTGACACAAAGGACCCCACTAAATTGTGCCCAGACTTCTAATTCATGAGCACTGTGAGATAATAAATGT
The DNA here is from genome assembly GCF_007565055.1 of Rhinopithecus roxellana. Lineage (NCBI taxonomy): Eukaryota > Metazoa > Chordata > Mammalia > Primates > Cercopithecidae > Rhinopithecus > Rhinopithecus roxellana. The sequence goes on from NC_044568.1 coordinate 11,524,361, forward strand.
TGTTTTAAGTCACTAAGTTTTGAATTGATTTTCTATGCAGTGATAGAAAATAAATTCGGCTCTAATAAAGCACTGATAAGATGCACATGAGATTTACTAACCTCTGAAGTAGGGAAGACTACCCATGTAGGCTGCAAGGGTTTAATCTCCTTTCATCCATCTATAATTCATGCTTGGAAGTGCCTGACATCTGGGCCACAGCATGTGTACTTCCAAATAAGTAGACTCCTCATGTTGTCACCACCCTCAACATCTCTATGCACCTCTGTATTTTCTATAACTGGTTGGGGACACCAATAAAATCCCTGCTCCTTGAAAAAGTAAGTCACAATAATATACCATGTTGAATATACCCCTTTGAAGCACTAATGGACATCTTAAGAGGAAAAATCTTTGTGGGAACAGAGGCTCCTGCATGTATGTGTGTGTGTGTGCATGCACATGTCTGTGAGATGTATGTGTATGCGTGAATCTCTGTGTGCCTGAGAAGTGAGAAGAAGAAATGACTCTAACCGTGCACTTCTATGTTTTTCAAACACACTCTGCCTTCCAACTGCCCTTCCTGCCAGATGTTGACATGTAAATTTTGGCTTCAAAAATGAGAAGGCCAGGGTGATCCAAACAAATTTAGCTCAATGAGCCAGAGTCAAATTACTCAAAGGTTAGAAGTGACCCCTTATCCAGAGAGATCCAAGCACTGCACTACCATTTGCTGCAGGGCTGCCCAGGGAGCTAGTTTAGCTCGACATCTAACATGCATTTCTGGCATTAGTATTGTTTCAATTACTAGACCATTCACATTTCAGCTGACACATGCAATGAAGCTTGCTCCTTGCCTCGTACATAATTTAAGGTAAAAAGAAAAGAGGGTGTGTTTCATCATGGTCTATCATATCTTTGTCTTTTGTTCTGGGAGGTATTTGCATACCTAAAGGGAAATGGCCTCTTTAATTTCTTTCCCTTCTCCTAATCAGCTGAGGCCTATTAAGAAGCGCTCTGTATCCTGTAATCAGACAATTTATACAGCATGCACCCTTAGGCAACAGCTATTATAAACAAGCTGGAGAAATCCTTTACAATAAATGATTAGCATGGGAAGACACCATTCATAATTAATTTTTTTTTTTCCTGTTTTTGTTGGCAGATGGTCCGAGGCATCCAAGCATGGCCTATTGCCTGTGTCTTTATTCTGAATAGAACAGGGCAGCCTTGGGAAAATGCTTGCTGCTCAGCTAGCTCACTTTAAAAAAAAAATCACATAAGCACTCCCTCTTCTCCTCTTATTGGTGTTCAAGGCTTGAAGAGAGCTTTAGGGAAGGGTGTCTAATGGATCACATGACTATACCTACTGGTCCTTTTCCTGCCTTGTTAATTACAAGGTGTTATGATCTTCACCACAGATTGATGACATAAAGGGGCTCAGTTCTTCCTCCCCACCATTTGCCATGTAACTTTGTCATGCTCTGTATCTCTGACTCTGGCCTCTGCCGTTGACTTGCTGTGCCAATGTTAGCAAATGTGAAGCACACACACAGGCTTGAATAGCACTGTGCAACTGGACTTGTTAACACTTACCTTCTACTGTTGCCACATGAACATACCCAGGCTAGACTGATGGATGATGAGAGACATGCGGAATAAAGCAGAGTCACCACATTCATCTCAGCTGAGACCTTTCTAAATGGGTCAACAGCCCTCTACCCCCAGATGTGTGAGCCAGTCCAGCCAAGATCAGCCAAGTCCAACCTGAATAATTGAACCCTGAGGTCTGGTTAGCAGAATAAAAGTGTATTATTGTACCCAACAGCGGTTTTATGATTGTTAATTATGCAGCAGTATTGTGGCAGCAGATAATTGCTGCAACCCTCAAATGGATAATCTCTTTGAGTATGGAGAAACAGGATTTGGAAACCCATAAGTATAAGTCTTCATGTATGGGTAGAACAGGTTTCTTGCTCACAAGAGACACCAACTTAAACTGATAAGAAAGTGGTTTTGGACTAGTGCTAAGTACTGGTGCAGAAACCCATGCATATGTGCACAAGCTCTTGAGGGGTCAGTGAAAGAAGCTGCTGAAATGTCACCCGTGGGTTGGGCCTCAAACAGGAATGGGATTTTCTCACCTTCATCCAGCTCTCTACTGTTCTTTAATACAGCGCTCCTAAGCCCCCAGCATCCAGGTGTTCCTTTTGCCATTTATGATGCTGCTTCTCTCCTACTTTGGGATATCCTCCCTCTTTTCTGTTCATCATTATCCCACTGATGCTAACCCATTGAATTGCTCTATTTTCCTGTTCTTTGCAGTACTTTTAGGTTTTCAGCATCTGTGTTATATGCACTAGCCTTTGATTTTATATGATTATACATCAGACTGCAACTATTCTACATCTAATCCCTTAATTAATCTATAAGTTCCCACGAGGAAAGCTATGGTACTAAATGCTTTCACAGTGTAAGGCCAAAGTAAATGCTTTTGGCACTAAGTAAAGGTTTCACTTGTATTTATGCCTTGATTGAGGTGGAACAGGAGACCGACTAGTGATATTTAATAGAATGCTACCAATTTCTTCTGTCTGACTGAAAGGCTCATAGATGCTAAGCCATTCTTTTCCAGAAACATCTTTAAGAACCATGCTGCAATTGCTTGTTGATCAAGGCTTGTCTAACTATGATCCTGCTTGAAGGCAGAGAAGCCATTTCTATTCATCTAACCAACCATTCAATAAACAGTTAATAGGTTCCTTCTATGTAGAGGAGACCCCTATTATGTAAGGATAAGTGATAGAAGAAAAAGACTTGAGTATAAATCCACTTAAAATCAAGGACCAAAATTTTATAAGAGTGAATAAAGTAAAATGATCTCATTGGGTCTGCATATGGATTAAAATGAAACAAATAATTTATTTTACCCTATATTTAGCAAAATACAGACTATAAACACAACAATTTGTTAACTCTGAGAATGAACAAAGAACGAATCAAAGGATGAGATTTTGGGGTATTTTTCAACATCCCTTACCTAACCATTGATTTTTATTGAAATTTTAAAAAGTCATGTTAATTACCCTGACTTGATTATTACACGTGGTATACATGTTTCAAATTATCCCATGGTACCCTATAAATGTGTACAATTATGTATCAATTTAAGATAATAAAAGACAAGGGATTTTTTGGAGTGAAAATATTTGAGAACTTCATCAGTTTCCCCAAAGACCTCTATTAACTCTTTAATATTTAAATCACTAATGAAAACACTTTTCCTGACATTTATTGTTGATTTTTTTTTCTTTCATTGTTGTGTTCAAACAATGAAACACATTCATTTGTTGTATTTGTTGGTGGTTTTGTGTGTGTTCCCTCCCAGTGACCTCTACTAACCTTTTCATCAACTTTGTGGAATCTTTCACTAGTCTGTGAATTAACTTGGCATGGGGCTTGCTTTGTATTTTGCATTTTAGCCGAAGACTTCCTCCAAATGGTTCGTAACTGATAAGAGGGGATGGTTGCTAGTGTTAAGCAAGGCGGGACAGAGGAGTGGAGACTGAGTTTGTAAGTTGCTAGAACATTACTTTGGAATATTTTGAGATTTCGATGTTTATGAGGTTCCCTATGAAACTTTGTAACTGCATGCACTTAGATAATAAAAACCTGAATGACAAGATCCCAATATAAGGCTAATTGATTAGGAACTATGAAGGAGGTAAAGATACTAAATCTGAAGTCAGGACATCTAGGCTGTAGCCTCCATCAAGTCAAGAGTCCTGTGTTCAAGCCAGTTCCCTCACTTTTCTTTTCTATCATGAAAAGGCTATAGGTCCCCTGACTACTTTTTCGATTCTTTTAACAATCGGATAAACCCAATATTTAAGCTGTAAGATCCTTGGCTATGGAAGGGGACTGGAGAATCATTGATCACTGCATTTTATAGGAAAAGCAAGGGCCCATTGGAATCTGTTGCTGCTGGTAAGAGCCTTGCTATTGGTAAGAGACTTGCTATTGGTAAGAGTCTTTCTCTTGTGTCTGGCTGTGAAACTCCTCTAATGGAGTGCTTGAGGTTCCAGATTTGACTTCTTAGCACATTTTTGTGTGGCCAGGAAGGAATGCCTCCTTCATACCCTGTCTTTTATCTCCTCTTCTGAGAGGCACAGACTCTTAGCTACAACAGAACCTTCTCTTTCTTGGCAAGTGACTGTGCCGCTGTTACTTGGGCTTCTATAGTCAGCAGTATTATAGAAAAGTTCAATTTTAACTGCTTCTGGCATTTCTAAATGGTAATAAAATGGGCCCTCTAAGACCCCAGGCAAACGTCTAAAGTGTGGCAAAACACACACACACACACAAAACAACTCTCCTTTGACAGATTCAACTCTTGTTTTAAAGCCCCTAGACTGTTATATTCCTAAGAGAAGTTCCTCTCTTATCATCTCTGCCAATATACAGCAGGAAAGAAAATCTGTGCTCTCTTCACTCCAGGACAGTTATGACCTATTGGAGAACTTTGTCTTAGGGGTTCCTTGGAGAGAACAGTATGATCCTTTGCAAACACCAATCAGAAGAGGAAGACCTTGAATTGTATAGCTTATCTCATTTTATTCTTAGAATAATTTTATGATATATGCAGTGTATGTTTGGTTTATATTTGGTTGGAAGTGACATAAAACCTGATTCAAAATAGCTCAGGCAAACATGTGAATTTGTATGTAGAAATGGCTTCAGTCTGAAATGATCCAAGTCTCAGGTTCAGATTCATGGTGCTCTTGGGTGGCTCTGGTTCTACAAGGTCCTCTCTTTGTAGCAAATAGCTGTACTAGTTCCAAGCATCATATCTTCATAGAACCAAGCCAAGCGGATATTAATGCCCTCTTTTATCCAGCCTGAAGTTGACTTCTACTGGATTGTGCCAGTGGTGTGCTGGTCCCTTAATCTGATTGTGTGGATTTCTTCCTGGATTCAAGTTCAAGGATGTCATGTTGGTAGCTCAACATCAGCCATGGTGGGAATATTTAGGCCACAGAAATTGGCAATTGCTGAAAATAAGGCTTTTACTATCTACAGAGCCAGTTGTTAAACATTTGCCAGCACACCTGTTTGTACCCAACTTTTAATGATTTACCAGAAAAATGGGCTTATGCCACTCATAGATGGCTTAGGTACTAGAAGTGAAGTTCAATCTCAATCAAATTACACATCTAAAAAGGAGGTAGGATGGTGACCCAAAATATATTCAGGGCACTCTTACCAAGAAAGAGGAATAACGGATGCTAGCCCTAAACTACAGATACTTTAGTTTCCACAGAAGTCAAAAATGCTGGCTCTGTATTTTAGATGAGGCAGCTGAGACTCAAATGCTACTCAGGCTTTCAGTGGAGGAAGTGCTAGATCTGACACTAGAACCCAATTCTTCTGCATGTCAGTTTCTTTCTTCTACACACTTCACTGCTCTTACCTGACCTCCCCAGGATCTGCCTAACCTGGAGATTGCCAACCCTGGGGATGATATGAGTCACTTCCTACAAAATCCTTTACCAAGTGATATCCAAACAGCACTGGGGTATCACTGCTGAATGGTGGCATTTCTCTGCCTGCATTTCCTTACTGACATCGAATTCAGACTAGCTTCCCTTCTCTTTTCCTTTTTTGGCAGGCTCTCTTTACAAGGTGAATTTAGACATATGAACACTCCAGGAGGAGATCTGATTTGACAAACATGTCTAGAAAGGAGAAAAAGCAAACACTGGCATTAACTTGGCTTCCACTGGGACTGGGCTCCATTAGTAAAGTAAATGTTGGTATTCTGGGAAAAGCCAGCTTGTTACTGGAAATTTTAATTCTTTGAAAAAAAATGGCTTTAGATTTGCCTTTGGTTGTCACGTTCCACGAGCTCTTGCCTGTGAAACCATTCTTGATCATAGAGTGCAGCATGTCTACAAGAATGTTCAATTTGCTACATGCCTGCTACCAGTCATCATTTCTTGCCCTGGCAGACATTGCTAATCAATCTGATGCTGACTCAGCTCACATTTAAACTAAGATTTCCTGAGATGATTCTGTATGCAACCACTACCAACTGGTGAGTGCTGACATGAGTATGAAAACTGTTTGAACTCCTTGTGCTTTTATGGTGTGTACTTTACAATGAACTCTGATCTATTCACTACCATTGAGTTTCAGTGGCATTTGATAATCTTGCACTTGATTATATGATTACAGTGTCCTCTTTTTTTATTCAAATCTGTTAAAAATTGTTTCTCTCCAAGACATTTAAGTACTTAGGGCACTTGAACTGTGTTTTATACTACTTTGTGACCTTCCCAATGTCAAGATGGGTACAGAGTAGATGCTCAATAAATATTTGGGTGATTAATTACCTAAGGAATTAGGATTAATCACCTAAAGGATTCTTTGGTTGATAAACCTAAGAAATTCAATAGAATGGAAGTCTAGGAAAAACTTTGCTTACATGGAACTATCAAAGTAAAGCTTTGGACTGTGGATAATTCAGTCAACCTGCAAGCCTCGATTATCTGCTCAGAGTTTGTGAAGACCATTGCTGTAGTCCCTGAAGTGTATTGATAATTAAACATGATCTTAACCCTCAAGAAGTTTATGGTTCAGTACCAGGAACAAGAGAGATAAATGTGATCATCAGAATTGTAGAAATATAAAAGTGGTGCCAAGGAGAAAGATTGAGATGAATGAAGTTGACAAGGTTAACAGCTTGAACACTTCATAGTGGAAAGAGGCAGTGAGATGGGAAATTATTCCATAAAGCTTCCTTTAAAGAGTGTCAACAAGATGTAATGCCAATGGAATAGAAAAATCTTCTTTTAGAACCACAGTGTCATATTTGAGGGACCTTTGACTTTACATGAAATTACCAATGCTTGAGTACAGCAACACTTTCATCTTGGATATTCCTTTCTTATTTACTCATCCAATCAAGCTTGCATAATATTTCCTTGGGCTTTTTTGTTTTTCCATGTTTGTTGGCACTGATTTTTCAGCAAAGCAGCCTCTTAGAGTGAATGTGCTGTTAAACTGTGGCCTCCTAGGCCTAACCCACTTGATAGCCTGCAGTTTGTGATAGCACCTCAGCTGCTCACTCTACTCACATCCCCTTCTTCCACCTGCCTGATCCACCCAGATCCCCTCTGATTAATTACTCACACCTATACATCTTCAACTTCCATTAGGACCTCCCTCAGGTTGTGGTGCTTCTTTACCCGCAAAATGCAGAGCCCTGGTGGTCCCTGGGGATTTTCGTCCTCTGTGGGTCAGCCCTTGGCCAGTGATGGACTGGAAAGTGTGTGAAAGGGCAGATCCCTTGATTCACTAGGAACGCAGGCCGAGGGCTTCCCCTGCAGGGTCTTACTGAAGCTGGGACTTTACTTGAAGTCACAGCCTGGCTTATGTTCCTCCCCTTCCCTGTCCTGCTTCTTCTACTTTTCTGATAGTTTCTACTAGGAGCGATTCCTTAACCATCACTTATATACAATCCTCTTGCCAGCTCAAGAAGCTCCAGCCTAAGTGGTGTTTCTTACAGTATCATCTATAGCTAGGAGGTTTCTTATAATGGCAAGCTCTAAGTCCCCACCTCAGACCTTTTAAAACAGAATCTTGGGGGAGGTGGGACAGGCCAGAGAATCTGCATATATTAACAAGGCCCCCAAGTTAGTTTCTATTTTTTCTTAAATATGTTGATTAATAAATGTTGAATTTTAATTAATAATTAACTTTCTTAAGGTTTTGCTTAATAAAAATTAAAGTTTTACTTATGGGGTGGTGACATTTAAAGCAAGTATACATCAAGTATTTGGAGATGAGGATTAATTAGGTAGGATATAAATAATACCTCAGTTGGCCTTGCCTCAGGGTCTATTAAATGACTGAATGATCTGACTCTAGAAGTAATGCTGACTGGGTGTGGTGTCTGACACCTGTAATTCCAACACTTTGAGAGACAGAGGCAAAGGGATCGCTTGAGTCCAAAAGTTAGAGAGACCAGAGAAGACAACATAGCAAGACCCCATCTCTATTTTTTTTAAATGTTGTTGTTCTGTGTTGATGGCATTTTATGTATGTGTGTGCCTGTGTGTGTAATGTCTGGACAAATCTTAGAAACATTATTCCCCCCCCCAACAGTAATTTTTTTCCTCAGAAAATTTACTTTGGAAGCCAAATTCAGTGGTTTTCTAAATTATTTTACTTTTGAAAATATTTTAATCAATGAACACTTTAATTGGAAGTTTAGGCAGAAGTTCAATATGTAGCGTGGATAAACGCTGAGCTGTTCCATCTAATGGAGGTGAAGAGACTGGGATCCTGCCCATTTCAATTCCTTCCCATTCGCTGATCAGAGCTACTTCCACTAACTCCTATTCGTTATTGAAAGGAGATTAATTGCCCTGTTATCTCAAGGACCTCCTGGAGCTCTGTCTGAGTGGAAGAGAAAAAGATAGATGAGCATTTTTATTTTTCTAGGTTGCATGCTTGGTACTTTGAGGGACTCAACTTTTTGGCAATGGAAAATAATATCCACTTGTTTGATCTATCTACAAATGTATTAAATTATTATTATCATTGTTTTTTGAGACAGAGTCTTTCTTTGTCACCCAGGCTGGAGTGCAGTGGTGTGATCTCGGCTCTCTGCAACTCCGCCTCCTGGGTTCAAGTGATTCTTCTGCCTCAGTCTCCCGAGTAGCTGGGATTAGAGGCGTATACCACCATGCCAGGCTAACGTTTGTACTTTTAGTAGAGACGGGGTTTCACCATGGTGGTCAGGTTGTTTTCAAACTCCTGACCTCAAGTGATCCACCAGCTTCCTAAAGTGCTGGGATTACAGACATGTAAGGGGTCTAGAAATGACCCTTCTTGAACTCTCAGCCCCCAGGTTTTAGTGGGAGCCTGGATTGTAGCTTCAAGAGCCTAGAAGAACTTTAGTAACCAGGCCTAGGCCTGAACCTTGGCTTTATTCACCTTGTGACTTATTGCAAGTTGTAGAAAAAAAAAAGTCACTTAGCATCCTTAAGATGTGGGGGCTGTTGCTGGGAATAGATTCCTCCAGAAGGAGTTTAAGCTTAAAAATAGGAGGGAGAAGAAAAGAGTGTGGGGACCATTTCTCCTAAAGTGCTGGGATTACAGACATGAACCACTGCACCAGCCCAGTATTGAACTATTCTTAAAGTGTCTACATACAATTTTCTTTTTCTGGTGCAGGAGAGCATTCAGTATGAACCTAACCCTGAGATTCGTATGAAAATTGTTGAATGGGTTCAATGGGACTCAGCAGAGTCCATCCCAAGCACATGAGTAACGAAGGAGGATCTTACTTGTGTCAAAGCAGCTGATCGCAGAGCCTCCAGCCCATAGTTTCAGGTCAGTTAGCTGTTTTTCATGATGCCCTAGTGGGATATGCCTCCATCCATTCCTCTCATTCTTTACCCTGCCTTCTGCTTCAGGGAAAAGTCACATCGGGTCGGCTCCAAAGAGTGTCCCTGCTGATTCACTGTGGCTTTCTCTGATCATTAGCCAAACCAGGGACCTTTCCCTTGCCACTAAGCTGCTGGAAGTTCAGATGTGCTGAATTTTACCCAATGGCTTCATGCTTGAAACAAACAAGCAATCAACCGAGGCACTTGGGGATGAAGGCACAGTGTCTCTCTCCACTGACTCAGTAAAGGGACTATTGTCACTAGGGAGATGGTGATGAAGTCAGGCCTCAGGAAGCAGGTACTGGATCCAAGGCAAATCTCTGGATCTCAGGAAAAGAATTTGGGGGATCTTTCTTGGCATCCTTGGATACTCTACCCACTAGGTCTGTGCTTTTTCTGGCCTCTCCCCCTCTATTCCTGGCTTCCTTTCTTCCTACTATATATGTGTACCTTTGCTTGGTTTTATACCTTCTGTTGCTCATAATCTCCACTTCCTTGTAAATTTGTCTCGCGCATGGCTCTTCAGGGCACAGCGTTGGCTTGCGGCTTTTGATCCTCAATCCTACTTTCCAGAAATAAAGTTCTATTTAAATACAGAAGAACTTATTCTCCAAAGAAGACTTCCGTGAAGTAAAGTAAAAATCCTTTTGGAAACCGAACATCAGTCTATTTGTGGAGTTAATAATTTGGCTTCAAGCAAGACACATAAGTACTCTAAAGCATTTTTGGAAAGGTCCAGGAGATGACAATGAAAGTGCTGGAGTATCTGGAGAATAGGGATGAGGAAGAGATGGCTGGGATGTGGGAGATGGTCTCTAATAAGGGAAGTAAGGGCTCAAGAATGAAAAGACATGGATGAAGATTCAGGAGACACAGTTCTAAAGTCAGCTACTCTGGTCTTCATAAACCATGAAGATGTTACCAGGTCTCCTGTAAGAATCATGTGCAAAGAATGAAAGGTAGTCTCCCTGCTCTCTGTCATCTGTTTTTCTTTTTTTTCTTTTTCTTTTTTTTTTTTTTTTGAGACGGAGTCTCGCTCTGCAGCCCAAGCTGGAGTGCAGTGGCTGGATCTCAGCTCACTGCAAGCTCCGCCTTCTGGGTTTACGCCATTCTCCTGCCTCAGCCTCCCGAGTAGCTGGGACTACAGGCGCCCGCCACCTTGCCCGGCTAGTTTTTTGTATTTTTAGTAGAGACGGGGTTTCACCGTGTTAGCCAGGGTGGTCTAGATCTCCTGACTTTGTGATCCGCCCGTCTCGGCCTCCCAAAGTGCTGGGATTACAGGCTTGAGCCACCGCGCCCGGCCATGTCATCTGTTTTTCATTTCCCCATTCATTTCTGTAATGATGGACTTTCCATCCTATCACATTGGGTGAGCAGCTCTGAAGTCCCTAATTCTACCAAATTAAAAAGACTGTCCACCGATTAACCACCGGATACCCAGTATGAATTGCTTGAGAAGTCCCACATTAGGCAGACAGAGACTGATTTGTGGCTCTTAAAAGAGTATTTACCCACACAAGCAAGCTTTCTCTTTGGGGGGAATCCATGCACTCCACAGATTGTAGCCATTTCGTCAGCCTGAGCTTTGGTCTTTTCCTTTTTCACTGGAGCAGGAGGCCGATCCAAGGGACAAGGGGTCTCAAAATGACCCTTTTTGAACTCTCAGCCCCCAGGTTTTAGTGGGAGACTGGATTTTAGCTTCCAGAGCCTAGAAGAACTTTACTAACTAGGTCTAGGCCTGAACCTTGGTTTTACTCACCTTGTGACTTATTGCAGGTTGCAGAAAAGGAAAAGTCCTTTCTTCCTACTCTACACATGTGCCTTTGTCACTTAGCATCCCTAAGACATGGGGGTTGGTGCTGTGAACAGATTACTCTAGAAGGAGTATAAGCTTAAAAATAGGAGAGAGAAAAAGAGAGTGTGGGGACCGTAGAGCTCAGAACAGAGGAATATGTTTCATCTTTATGAGACAAAACAGCAACAGGCCTATGTGGGGAGGGCAAGGCTCATGGGAGACTGTGTAGGGAAGCATTCTGTGGTTTTCTAATCCCTCCTGCCATTATAGAGAGGCCAGCTCCCTCAGCCTGGAAAAGTGCCAAGACAAGATTGAGACCTCAATCTTGTCCAGCTCTGAGCAGAGTCACTCAAAGAACCTCACCATCATATGAGTCCTTAGGGGTCACCGTTTCAACCCCCTCATTTGACAGAAACACAAAGAAGGAAAGAAACATCTCCAAAGGCATGCATGTACCCACGGCTGGAGCTAGAACCCTACAAGCTGCTTCCTACCAAAAATGAGCTTTTGTTTTAGATGCAAGAAGGACAAATCTCTGATTTAAGAACCCAGAGTAAAAACCAACACCTCATGGCTAAGTCATTATTAAGTAAAGGGGTATGGGAACAAAGGACACAGGTGTTCCAAAGCCATCAAATCATGGTGTCCTCCAACCCCCCGATCAGAAGTGGTGGTGTGAAGGCAGCCCAGAGCTTTGCTGATGACAGGTCTTGTAAGCCAGATAGGCAAAATTTTAAAGCAATATGAATGCCCAGAACATTATATAATTATGTTCTTAATTTTCTATGGTTTTAAAACTATACTATCAATTGGTTAGTGCTCAAACCAATTTCACCAAAAGAAGCACTTGCTTAACTCATGCAATCAAACCAATGGAAAGAATGGAGGTCCATTCGAGCCTCTGAAATGACTGGACACCAGATATTATGAGAGCCAGGAAGCTTTCAAGTCCCCTCTGCATGACAGTTTTATTCAGGGTTTTACTTACAGTAGTTTTGCCATAGTCTCTGACACCCCCTAATCTCACATCTCCAGGCGTTACTACTGAAGAAAACTTGGATCTCCTCATTTAGCTCCAGATGAAAACAATTCCAAGATAGATTTTCCCAACAGGGGCCACTTGTCCATGTCTTTTTTATTTTTATTTTTATTTTATTTTATTTTTATGAGTACTTCTCTGAACCAGCATTCAGCGGAGAACAGATGTTGATTTGGGGGCCTCTGCTATTTTTTTCCATTGTCTGTTCTTATGTTTCCAGAGCCTTTCCTAACCAAGGAAGTCTTCATATTTACGCATATAACAGGGGTGTAGAAAAGGTTTTTTTCTGTGATAATTTGGTGGTGTCAACCCACAGGTTTATCTTCACAATTCTAAGACAAGCAAGAGGGTCAGTGCAGTGATTGATTAACAATGTCTTCCACGACTGTGGGAAGGTAGAGCAGGCATGCATGCCACACATTAGTCATCCTTGTGCAAGGGGCCTTAAAGGCGTTGAACCAAAACTAGGGGCACTGGGTGCATCAGATACGGTCTCTACCTTCAGAGTCAAGGGAAAAAGACAGATAATTAAGAGATTAATTACCACAAAATGACAAGAGCCAATGCTGTGGATATGTATAAGAACACAAGCTAACACAGAAGGAAGAAAAGAGCAATTTTTCTTGTGGCATAGATAAATTTTGATTATCTACCCTGCTTTGGGGAGGGAAGATAGAAAAATAATTACATGTATCTTAAAATGCATTATTCTATTTTTTCTCCAATCCATTTACATGTCTAATTATGATTTTCTCAGATTAGTATTGAAATGCTGTCTCATTGCCTGAATACACAAACCAGGTAAGAATACAGCTAGAAGCGCTGTCTAAGAGATGACAAGGTGCCGTCTCCCTGTGATTGTTTTTTGTAAATGAATCATTTGGAGTTTACTGATGGTTTTTGAATATATTTCAAACTTACATTTGAAGTAATATTCTAACAAGGTGATAAAGGACACTAACACTATGGCATTACAGCATGACACAATGGCTCCTGTTCCCTGTACCCCTCCTTCCCATCAGAAATGAGGTATAGGAGCTTGAACAAGTCACTGAACTCTTGAGCCTAAGAATTCTCATTTGAGAACCACTCTTGATAACATAGCTGATGTGGATAAAGCCCTTAATATAGTGCCTGGGACACAGCGGTGCTCATAAGAGATGGCTACTGTATGTCAAAAGTCATCTAGACCAGGCACGGTGGCTCATACCTATAATCCCAGCACTTTGCGAGGCCAAGGTGGATGGATCTTTTGAGGTCAGGAGTTGGAGACCTGCCTGGCCAACGTGGTGAAACCCCATCTCTACTAGAAATACAAACATTAGCCAGGCATGGTGGGATGTGCCTGTAATCTCAGCTACTCGGGAGGCTGAGGCAAAAGAATCACCTGAACCCGGAAGGCAGCGGTTCCAGTGAGCTGAAATCTCGCCAGTGCACTCCAGCCTGGGCAACAGAGTGAGATGCTCTGTCTCAAATAAATAACAACAGAAAAGTCATCTATATGCCCATGTGTGTGAGAGTAGACTGTTACACATCTGTAGGATATCCACATCAGAGACCCAGATGCCTGGCTTCAGACTATAGCAAGATAGAACATCTATTGCTGAGCCTGGGTTTGATGCCTCCCTTGCTCAGAATCTGTCTTTTGTAAGCGCGGGGGAAGAGATCAAGAAATTGGTTTCAGATTTTTAGCTATGCTGTGGAGCCAAGAGTCCATCCTAGCCAAATATGCCCCTTCTTGCACTTTGTCCATGGTATGAGAACTCGTGAATTGTGGCCACCTGACAGTGAGGTGTGGAAGCCACCTTAGGGTCCCACAGCTCCCAACGCCCACTGCACACAAGGGAACCCAGGTGTGTAATGTATACAGGCCAGACCACCTCCCTCTGGGCTTGGCCCAGACCACAATGCATTTGGCGCTGGTCCTATTTTCTTTTAAAACTTTAAGCCCATGAATGTTTTTAGGGGAATTTGATCCACATGGTTTTTTTTTTTTTTTTTTTATTCATTTGCATTTAACTCATAAAAATGCTATTTCTAAAGAGGTGGTGTATGACCAAGAACCACTTCTTAATTCTTCTTTCCTCTTGCCTTCATCTTTGTTCGTTATCACCCTCTTTCTTCTCTGTCTCCACCTTTCCTCCTTCTCCTTCCCCTTTCAAGTCTTTTTTCTCAGACAAAGAGATTACTTTCCACCCTTTTTATTCATCTAAATATCTAAGGTTGAATGTCTGAGCTTGCCTGGAAGTTAGCATCCATTGATGTGAGTAAGAGAGACGTGACTTCTTCCAGAGCAAAACCTGAAGCATTATTTCTGTTTCAATGCTTGCTCTGTGGATGCCATCATGGGGTGCATTTAGGATCATGCTACTTATCTCAGAGTAACATTAGTCATCCTGATGACTCACGTGTGGGTGGAGATAGGGCAGATGGCTGGGAGGATGCTCTGCAATGCAGAATTTCTGGAAATTTAGGGTTTGAGTGCATATCTTCAGGCTCTAGAGCACCAAAGGAGTCAACCTCCTGACAATCATAGTTTTGGGCTCAGGATTTAAACCAGAGCATCTGGTTACCTTCCAGATGGCTGCTTGGTGTGGGGACCTGCAAAGTGGCCGAAGCACTCAAGCATGCACATGGAGAGACAGAGAGGCAAGACTGTCCCCAGGTCCACTGCAGGGAGTGGACTGCAAGGGAAGGCTGGGCAAAGCCTGTGCCTTTTTAATACAGTGACCACACCCTCTAATAAATGTCACTCTTCAATTTCCTCAAACAACTCCTCCTTCTATTGGGAGATGCTAGGAAGGGAGAGGTCAAGAACTGGGCTGAAGCTTCATTCCTGACCCAGAGGTGTGTGGTAGGCTGTCTTTTCCCCTGTGGTTAATGTTCTCTGTGTGTGTGTGTGTGTGTGTGTGTGGTTTTTTTTTTTTTTTTTTTTTTTTTGGTGTGTGTGTGTGTGTGTGTGTGTGTGTGTATTCCAGTGAAAACGAGACCATACATTTTTATTCTATTCTCACAGCATGTAGATCAGGGTTCTGCGAACAATGGGTACTGAATTGAAATTTGGTTACATTAATATCACTTTAGACCGTCTCCCATACAGGAGGCACACAGGTTTCAGATTTGTGTCGCCATTTCAAACCTAGGACTTGAGTTCTTTTCACGAAGTAGTTTAATTTCCCCTGGGATGTTTTAGGGGCAACCGTCTTCTCCAGCTTGTTTTACTGTGGATTGGGAAAGAATTATACACTATGACTTGGAAGGCCTGGGTTGGAGAACTGGCTCTGATTCACTGGCTTACTCATAGCAGCAAAACACTTCATTTCTCTCGGGCTTATTTTCATTGTCTTTAAAACAGAGACCCTATAACCACAGAACTCTGAAAATCACCTAGTTCAGCTTACCTAATTTTATAGATGAGCAAACTAATTCATATTTGGACTATGTAGAAACAGATACTTAAATCCTTTAGGGAGGCAGCACGCATAGCGGTAGAGATCACCAGCCCAAGACTGCATGGATTCAAATCCCTCCTCAGTCAAGTACTGGCTGTGTGACTTTAGGCAAGTTACTTAAGCTCTCTGATCCTCAGCTTCTTCATCTGAGAAACAGAGTAATAATAGTACCTACTTCAAAGGCTCTTAAGAACAGTCAATATGAGAAAAGGGCTTGGAACAGCACTTGGTCCATGGTAAGGAGTAAGAATTAGCTTTTCTTATTGACCCCAAGATCATGCAATGTACCAACAATATTGATGGAGCTTAGAGCCCTATCTTCTGAGGGCCACTATCCCATTGTTCTCAGCACAGACTGCATGTTAGATTCACATCTGATTTAATATTTTTATAAAACCGCCCCTGGGCAATTCCACTGCACAGCTAGGACTGAGAACAACTGTTTTACATACTGCCCTCAACTACTTCAAAAGACATATATGTGTGTGTGTGTGTATGTATATATAAATATGTACATATAAATATATTAAATATATACATATAAATATATACAACAGAGAAATAAAATATATAAGTATATAAATATAAATATGTGCAATATATAAATATAAATATATAAAATACATACATATGAATATATACAATATATACATATAAATTTATTATATATACTTATAAATATATAAAATATATGCATGCAAATAAATATATAACATGCACATATAAATATACAAAATATATTAATATAAATATGTAATATTTAAAAATATACATATAAGCATATAAAAATATACATATATAAATATATAAAGTACATGCATATATACATATAAATATATAAAATATATAAATATATCCATATAAATATAAAAGTACATATAATATATAAGTATATGCATATATAGTATATATAAATATAGAAAAATATATATGTATAGTATATGTGAATATACTATATATATATTTTTAAATCAAGTGTAATTCAAAAACTTTATGTATAAGAGATATCATTAACCATTTCTCAAGGCCTCATTCTTTTGTAAGGGCCATAAGTTTCAATTATTTTTCACTGTTGTTTTCATTTCAAGAATAATGTGAAAAATACATTTTTTCCTATTTTCCCCCTTTCTTGAAAGCCCTTGGTGGGAGCTGTGCACAGGCTCACTGAGACTTACTTCAGAAGAACCGGAACAGCCCCCCACCCACCATCTCCACTGACTACCCCCACCCCTTGATGGAGAGACACATCTGATTCCTCCAGTCATTATCATTTTAATGTACAAAATGACATTATGCCGAAAAGAAGGGGTTCATAAATTGTATCTGATTTTAGAAAGTTTTCCAGCCATTGTATAAATGACAGATCTATAAAAGAAGACTCAAAATGAATTTCAAATTAAAAAAAAAATAATTCCATGTTTTTATGGCAAGGTGAAAAAAATTCTCGGAACAAAATGTTTCTGAGGAGGGTGATTCAGAAGCCCGTGGAACTGAGAAAGCCTGACGGGAGACAGGAGATTGAGAACTGGAGGGAACCTGGGGTCTGTCAGAGCTAGGAGGTGATCACCAAGCTGGTGTGCCCGGGAGCCAGAATGTAGTCCCAGAGGCCGGAGGAGGAGCAGCTTAATTATCTACTTTGAGGAGAGCAGACTCGGAGGCTGTGTTGAAAACCGCTGTTCACAGGCATTTTGACAGGCCCGGAGGCCTAGACTCCGGTGATGGATGGAATTCTGCCTTGAACCTCTCAACACATATATTTCCATTGGAGACTTAGATGTAACAGAGTACAGTTGGACAATTTCCTCCTCTAATTCACACAGAAATTTAGGTAAGGTCAGACAGGCTTCCTGGTAAAAAAAGTTCCCCCAAACTGCTTCCACACCTCACAGCAGTTCAGAGACACTGAAACCTGTCTGAAGGCCTGGGGTGGTGACCAGTGAGGCTGGATTGCAAACCAGGACAGGGGGCCCCAGAAAGAACAGGAAAGGGGTGAAAGAAGGTGGTCTTCACCCCATGCCAGAGGGCTGCCGAGAAGAGGCTGATACTGAAACCATAGCAAACCAGACACCTTTGTGAGTTCCTGTAACCTAATGGGGGATGGCAGGTCTTACAAAGGTAAGGGGGTTCTTTCTTGAAGCCTTGAGGTCTCTTGGTTGTGGTAGCAAATCAATTATATCCATGATGAGGCCAGAGGAGTCATGTGTAGGGAGCTGTCACTTACTTTCTGGCCTCATCTGTGACTCAACACAGTGACTGAGGTCACCAAGTCTAGCAGGCAGGTTACTGTGGACTGGACATGGGGGCACAGTGGGTGTGGGATTCAATTTGGAGGAGTTCAACAGGGCTGTCATCCCCCACACCAGGGAGCATGGGGCCGGATTTCCAGGCACAAGGAAATGCCCCTAAGAGACATAGAAATATATAGGAGCAGTAACATAGACTGAAATCTCTGCTAAGAGAGTAGGGGGCAGTGGAGGGACAGGGTGGGACCTGAAACCATCATTGCAGACTTCAAAAATGGGTAACCCTATGGTTTTCTATAAACTGGTTAAGTTTTGATGCCATCTACCCAGTTTTCTTCTCTAATCCATTACATCTCTTTATTCATTCAACAAACGTTAAACCCAATTCTGTGATAGGAACAGAAAAAACAGGGAAAAACAGATAAGTGTCCACCTCTCCTGGGTAGAATGGTCCTTATATTCTGGCACAAGCTCCTGGTTTGTCACACTCTCCCATCCTCAGCCTCTGTCACTTCTCCACACCTGTGTCCCACCCCAGCCCGAGGCTTGGACTGTCATGCCAGCACCTCCCTCCTGGCTTGCCGGTCCTTCAACCAGTTGTTCTGCAGGCTTGATGACTGTCCTCGGCTACAGGTGTCTTCCTTAAACATTTTCTTAATGATTAAAGGTCCTTAGTGAGGTGCTACGGAAGGAAGGCTACAGAAGCAAAATGCATTTAGAAAATGCAGCATGCTTTATCCTCTTCTTGGAGTCTCTTAATAAACACTAAGAAAAACATAAGACTGCTGGATGTTCTGGGGTGATGAAGTCTATTTAACTCTATTTCCCCAAGAAGTCCCCAAGCTTAGGTGGCCACAGAGCGATTTGTCCCATGACACTTAATATCGTCCGCTCTTCTTTTCCCATCACAATCTCCATCTTCTTTTTCTGTTTTATTTTTCTCCTTGGAACTTAGCACTTTCTGAAATTAAGTTTGTCACATGTATGTATTGAGTATTCTGTTTTCTGTCCTCCCCACATTCCCATTGGAATTCAAGCTTTATGGAGTCAAGGACAAACACACACACGTGCACACACGAAGAGGCACGTGCACACACACACGCACATGAACCTAGAATAGTGCCTGTAACATGTTGAATCCTCAAGTCACTACGTATTTGTTGTAGTGAGTTGTAGCATGCTTGGGTCAGCATGCCTCTCTCAGTCCATGTTAGACAATATCGGGATCAAGCAGAAATCACTTAGCTGCTAGCTCCAGTAAATACCTGCTCTTGTGAATCAACCAAAACACTTTTCTTCAGTTTTGAGGACTGACATCTTGCTCATCAAAGTTCACTTCAGGACCCTTGCCTCACTCTGTCTAATAATTCAAAACCATTTGTTAGAAACCCTGTCCTGTGTCAGTCACTCTCCTACCTTGTAAGACCCCCTTTGAAATCACTCACCCTGGCCCTAAAGCCCCATCAGTGCCTTCCTTACTTGTCCCCGTACTGAGATTCTATCAAGATGGTGTTCTGCATCACCGCAGCTGGTCTGATCAACTTGGCTGTGCTCTGTCAACAGGTTTTCTGACAGTCCTTGGCAAGGCCAATGATTGACAATTCACTTATTGTAGTATGAATGAATCCTGTTGACAGATAATCCAAATAACCAACTTTGGCAAACAGGTGTTTTCACAGGCCAGGAGCAAGCTTCTTAGCCTGCATTTCAAGGTCTTTTGGTCACATTTCTTACCATATGCTGGACTCTGGCTTTTTCAGATACTCTTCGACCTTAGCTTGCATTCAACCGCTCACAGGAGTGGTTCACTGGCTTGTCGATCAGTCTCCCTAATTTCTCACAATTTCAGGCACTACATTTAGGGCATACCAATCTACTGAAAAGATCTTTGGGTCCAAGTAGACCACACTTTTTGATTAACTTATATAAAAGCAGGATCTTGCTTTTCTCATTGATCACATAGGTATCAGAATTCCTCCTCTGCCCTTCTTGAAGCATTTGTATTATAATTTAAAGCCTGCTAGAGCTGCCTTAGCAAATGACTGCAAACTTGCTGGCTAAAAACAATAGAAAAGTATCATCTCACTGTTTTGGAGGCCAGAAGTCCAAAGTCAAGGCATTAGCAGGGCCACACTCCCTCTGAAGGCTCTAGGGGAGAACATTCCTTTGTCTCTTTTAGCCTCTGGTGACTCCAGGCCTCCCTTGGCTTGTGGGTGACATCCTGGCTGGCTAACTCAAGTTACTGCTTTGATCTTCATGTGGACTGTGTCTCTCCTTTGTGTATCATTCATATGGACACTTGTCATTGGATTTAGGGCCCATTTAGATAATCCAAAGATCTCAAGGTCTTTAACATTATTACATGTGCAGAGACTTCTTTATTCCAAATAAGGTCACATCCACAGGTTCTGGGAAATAAGAGGTTTCTGGGGCCACCATTCAAACCACCACAGGGTTGTCAAAATGAAACCCAGTCATTCATGAAGCATTGCTTTAGAAAGAAATAAAATGTGTTATTTTTAGTGTTGTTTTATTGTTAGAGGCAAAGGAGCATCGCTGTTGCCAGAGTGAAGATACTAAACTCCTTTTATAGAATACTCTTCTTCCTTGCAATATCTCACGTGAAAGAATTTGGAATTGTTCTTCTCTGACTTTGGATTTCCACCTGTAGAATTCACTTATTCAGAGCTTGCAACCACTTTCAGAATAAAGTACTCAAGGCGTCCTTAAATCAGGTAGACCATATCTTTGCAACCTCTTCTTCCATACCAGCCAAGCCAGCTGCGACTCCTCCCAGTGCAGTGAACATGCCTTGACTGTAGGGCTTTTTTGCTCAAGCCTTTCCCTGACCATCTCCACCTACAGGACCCCAGAAATAATCATCCTCTGATGTTCTCCTCATCCCCCAATCCCTGCTTCCTAATCCCATTGTGAGATTTAGTTGCCTTCTCTAAAATGTCTGTGATACTTTTCTACCTCTCTTTATTACCAACTATACCCGTATTAGTTAGCCAGGGCTGCCAAAACAAAGTACCACGGACTGGGTGACTTAAACAACAGGAGTCTATTTCCTTAAAGGTCTGGAGGCTGGAAGGCCAACATCAAAGTGATGGCCAAGTTGATTTCATTCTGAGGCCTTTCTCCTTGACTTGTAGATGGCCAACTCTCCCCGTATCTTCACGTGGTCTATCCTCTGTACATGTCTGCATGTTAGTCGCCTCTTCTTGTAAGGACACCAGTTATATTGCATTAGGGCACACTGATGTGACTTCTTTTTACTTTAATTATATTTTGAAAAGCCCTGTCTCCAAATACAGCACATTCTGAGGTACAGGGGGGCTAGAACTTCAACATGTGAATTTACACAGGGCACAGTTCAGCCCATAACAATACCCTAGTTATTTTCCATATGTCAGTCTTCCTCACCAGATTGGGAGCAGCATCAAAACGACCCTCATCTCGTCTTTTCCTTCTCCTCTGTGGCCGTGTTGATTTGTTTTCTTCTCTTTTGTTACCTCTGTCATCTCTCTTCCTCCTTCTTTCTCTTCCCCTCTCCCTCTTTTTTCTCACTCCCTTACTTCTCCATATTTTTAATCTAATCCTTCTTAATTTTTAATTTGTATTTGTTTTTATTTTTTATTTATTTATTTATTTTGAGATGCAGTCTCGCTCTGTCACCCAGACTGGAGTGCAGTGGTGTGATCTTGGCTCACTGCAACCTCCACCTCCAGGTTCAGGCGATTCTCTTGCCTCAGCCTCCTGAGTGGCTAGGATTACAGGCACACACCACCATGCCCAGCTAATTTTTGTATTTTTAGTAGAGACAAGGTTTCACCATGTTGGTCAGGCTGGTCTTGAACTCTGACCTTGTGATCTGCCCACCTAGGCCTCCCAAAATGCTGGGACAACAGGCGTGAGTCATTGCATGCTGGCCTTTATTTTTATTTTTTAGAGACAGAGTTTCACTCTGTCACCCAGGCTGGAGTACAGTGGTGTGATCTCGGCTCACTGTGCAGCCTTGAACTCCCAGGCTCAAGCAATTCTCCTGCCTCAGCCTCCCAAGCAGCTGGGACTGCAGGTGCATGCCACCTGTAGTTTTTTGGTTTTTAGTAGAAACAGGGTCTTTCTATGTTGCCCAAGATGGTCTTGCACTCCTGGGCTCAAGCAATCCTACCTAGGCCTTCCAGTCCTGGGATTACAGGCATGGGCCACTGTGTCCAGCCTCTGCTCCTTTTTGTAATAAGTGCTGTTTTCCACCTGTGAGATATTTAATTATGTTATCTCATTTAACACCAACAACAACTTTAAAAAGACAGTGGCATGATTACCATTTAACATGAGTGTGTGAATCCATGGAGTCTTGCAGCTTTTTAATCTATATGTCGGGTGACAAGGCCAAAGTTGAAATCCCAAGTTATTGGGTGCCAGAGCTTCTACTCTTCCCAAAACAGCCTCCTAGGATCCCCCAAATCTCTGATTGAATACCTTGCACACAGTGGGATTACGCAAATATGTGTGAATGAATCAACAGATGTTGAATCATCAGGGCCATTTAAAATATATTTAAAATAGCAAAGGAGGGTAAGAAAACGGAATCTTTTGAGCCCAAGCTATTTGTGCATTTGACAATTGCAGCAAAAGCATCTAAACAGCATGTTTGTTAGTGGTCTGTGGGTTAATTATTAGGTTCATGCTTGCTTCTGTGGAAATAAGACCTCATTATCCCGTCTTTTATATTTCAAGTCTGACATTTATGAAAGGCGAACAGATAACTTATCTGTAAGAGCAGCCAGCCACAGCAGGGCTCCTGCCTTGACAAAAATACTTCTCCTAGTGTTTGTTTTCCTGGGAGTCTGCACTCGTGGCTTTTTTGGCAAGACCCTTTTGAAACCTGGGACTGCAGATGGGAAGCAGTGATCTGGCAGCTCCATCAAAGCCACAGAAGGAAAGAGGGGAGGATCCCTCTCTTGCTGGTGACCTTTCTGATTCCGTCCCATGAGGTTGCTTTCCCTCTCTGAGAGACTCGACTGGCCAAAGAACACTTCTGGTGGCCAGCCTCTGTGTACACATCTGAATTTAGGAAGGGGTGAAGTTCAGAGATCTTCGGGGCTCAAAGAGGGGGCAGATCAGATCATGGGTGGTGCTCACAGCTTTCTTCCTGGCTAGACCACACCAGTGCTTTCTTAGAGAAGTCTTCAGCTATTCTCCCCCCAAAATGGAAGCTTCCCTTTTTTTTTCTGAGCACCTAGGTAACTCTTTCCAAAGAATAACTTTTAGTAGCCAGTGATCATGGTAAAAATAGCTCGTATTTATTGAGTACCATCAATGCCCAGCACTGTTCTGAAGGCCATGAGTCCCCACAGCAGTGCCATGAAGTAAATATTAATATAATTACGCTGATGATAAAGCGATAGCTGACTCTTGATGTGGCAGTACTTCCTCACATGAGTACAGATGTCAGAACTCATTGAACTGTACTACTTACATGGTGCCAGTTTTTTGCACATAAATTACACTTCAATAACGTTGATTTAAAAATTCCATGAACACTTGTACAGTGCTTGCTGCTTGGCTAAGCATGATTCTGTTTTATGCACAGTATCCCACTGAATCATAACAGCCCTGTAAGGTCACATCATCTGGTTAGTATAATCCCAATTCTACCCAACTTTCAATACCAAGGATATAACAACCCTCATACTAACAATATTTTACATTTACGAAGCACTTTGCAGTTTTCCAACATCTTCCTGTGCCTTGCTTGTAAACTCCCCTCAGTCTCTTTGAAAGTTCTAGAGTAATCATTCCCCATACCACTTGCTCCTCTGGCAATGAATCACGTGTGATTTTTTACATACTCCCACTTTGTAAGGTTTTGTAAAACCTGCTATTTCTGTTCAACTTCTGCCTTCTTAGCTCTTCCCTTCACATAGCCTGTAACTATGCTTAAGGCAGAGGTCCAGAGAAAAGGACACAAGAAAGAATGAGCTTGAAATTAACCTCAGGAGGATAAAATTCCAGGTTTAGATGTGGCCAAGTCATTTTAACCTCATCGCACCTTGATTATTCTCAACTGTGCAATGGAGTGATAGTATCTACCATACCTTTATTGTGGGTGCCTGCTATATTGGTAAGATTATCATGGTCTTTTAAAGTGTATCTAGATTCTGGAAGTGAGATGTGTAGGTTCATATCTTAGTCATACCACTTACCTATGGGACTTAGGTATGCCCCAGTTTTCTCATCTGTAAGATGAGATATTAAAGTACTGACGTCACAGGGTTGATGTGAGGATCAAGTGAGTTGATACACGCAAAATTCCCAGAACAATGCCTAGAACATGGCGAGTACTATATAAGTGAATTACTATTATTATCATTGTTCTTGTTACTCAAGCTAGGCTAAAACTATATTTTATAAGCCAGGCAAAAATTGATACCTTTGCTTTGCTGATGTGGAAGCCAAAGTTTAGTTGGTTATGAGACTGATCGATATCCAGTTAGTTAGAAGGTAGCAGAGCTCAACTCACACACTGTTGGGAGGATGAACGCTGGAATGTGACAATGCTATGTCAAGTGTGCAATGTTCTGCAATGAGAGGGTGCTGTGGCTTCTGCTCCTCTTCTCTTATTGCAGCTCCTGGCACCCAACACATGGCTGCTGATAAAATAAATGCAGTCCGTGAATGGCTCACTACCTGCTAGGCCATGTGTTGAGGCATTCCATATGTTGTCATGTTTAATTCTTGTCAGGACTCTGGGAGTCAAGATTATCTTCCTCATTTACAGATGAAGAAACCAAAGTTCAGAGCAGTTGAGAGAATTTGTCTTCATTACTCAGATAATAAATGACAGAGCTGGAATTCGAACACATGACACCCCAAATCCCAGGCCCAGGCTAGTAAACACTAGACTAGATTCCTTGGATTTGACTGTGAGGCAGAGGGTGGGTGGGAGGCCTTGGGTATGGCAGGAGCTGGTTTTCAGATGCCCTTTAGGTGTTTGGATTCAGCTTTCAGGCTCATGGCTCAGTCTCCCTTCCCCCAACATGGCTTGTGACATCTGGAAGGGCACAAGCCCAAGAGTGGGTCACCTAAACCAGAGACATGTTGTGAGTGGCTTCCCAATGCCCCTGGGAGGCCTGGTGAATGAAGTCCCAACATTCCATGAGTTGGGTTTTAGTGCTTACCTTCTGTGAAGGTCTTAACTATCAGGGAGAGAAGGAAAAAGCAGGAGAATATCTGAACTGGGCATCCTCATCCTCATTCTCAGCACCCAGCCTTTGCCCCATTGTGCCTTCTGTTGCCTGCACCGCCCACTTTCTTCCTGCCTTGGTCTACCTGGCTTCTTCGACCGGCACACTCTGCCTTCCCCATTCGTTTGTCTAAAAATCCCTGGCCAAGGGCTCCTTAAAGGAGTAGTTGATTCCAGCACTGGGGCAGGGAAAATCCGAGATGCGCCAGGAGCATCTTGAGTATAGCTGGTCTCCTCTTCCTGTTCCATGTCTCCTATATTTTGTGTATATTTCTATCCAGGCCCTCCCCACACTATTCCTCCACAACCTACAAATGTCTGGAGAGCAGGTACCATAGCTCAGTCATCTGGGCATCCCCTGCATGTGGCACAAGGCCTGAAGCACAGATGCTTTTGAGAACTTGCTGAAGTAGGTTTGTCTTTCTCAGTTACGGATTCCATCATCCACCTAAGTGCTTCCACCAATAACCCGGGAGTCAACCTTCCCTCTTCTCTTGCCTATCTGCCCTAGTCCAATCAGTCTGGGTCAGTTCTGTCCACTCTTCTCCAAGAGAATGATTGATCCAGGCTTTCTATGCCATCTGCCACACACACATGCCCAAACTTCCCTTACAACATGTTCTTACCTGGGCTTTGCAGCCTGCTTCCAGTTGATTCTGCAAAGGGTTGTTTCTAAACACAATGCCTGCATGCAGATATGAAGATGAGGCAAGTAAATGGCTTCAGCAAAATGAGGTTCTCATGATACTATACTGAACACTTCATGCATCCATTCCTCAGAACTACTCTACCAAGTAGGTACTGTTTTTCATCTCTCCTTTGCAAGTGAGAAAAGTGAGGGATTGTGAGGTTAGGTAGCAAGTTCCAAGTCACAAGTCATGCTGGTGTTAGAGATGGAGCAGACCCCAGCCCTGGAAGCTGCACTGATTAACTTGCCTCTTTATTCGTCTTAGATCCCCTTATGCTTTTCAGTCTCTAGGCACCAGTGATGGAACTGGGGATCACAGGAAAGAAAGGAAACACACAAAAAGAAGGAGGGTCTGGGGCTGGAGAAGAAAGCAGAGAGCGCCAACAGGCATCTGGGGCACCAGGGAGAGTCTGAGTCACAGAGAAATCATAAAAGGAAGAGAATCTGAATATTAAGAAATCAAGAGTAAATGATCATTCCCTAGGATTCAAATTTGGAAATTGTCTTTTTCCATAGAGGAAGAGAATTGAAGTATTGATTGCATTTATTTTCTCTTGACACAAAAGGTAAATTAATCCTTTTAGAGCAGAAAACATGTTTTTATTACATTCTGAGTAATTTCCTTTGAAAAAGCAAAACATTTTTTAGAGTCACTGGCCGTAAAACTAGATGTTCCCCCCACATCTTAGATGAGAATGTGTGTCATTATTCATGCATAATCTGATTCCAACTGATTCCTTGTTTACAGTTTGTTTTTTATATTTCCTTATGTAAGCAAGAATTAATACACTCAGACATGAAAGAAGTAAGTTAAATTATTTTTACTGCTTCTCTTTAGGACGTACAATACGTCTTCTTTAACTCTCAATGACACATAAAACAGTCAGAGAAAAGCACAAATAAATACCTATGGAAACAAAGACAAATATCCCAAGGAAAGGCTATGTGCTTTGGGGTCTTGCCTGGCCTGCCTTCCTCCCTGGCACTGCTGGGTACCAGGGCACCTGGTCTCCCCCCTCCTTGACAACCACTGGGTGCCACCCCATCCTGGCTTGCCATCTCAGAGAACCTACTCCCAGCTAAGCTGGAAGGAAGATGAATATCCAGATGTGCATGCCTTTTGCACATCCTGGGGAGAGTGGCTCCTGGTGGGGAAAGGCCCTAGCTATTCTCATTTCCAACCCAGAGAGCTGCCAACAACCTCTGGTGTGTGCAAATGATCTGAAGATCGTATTTGTGTGTTAATTTGTTAAACAATTTGTCAAAGAATTTCAAAGCCTACCTGGAACTTTAAAAAGACTTGGTTATTGCTACATATTGGCTATTGTGAATAATGCTGCAATAAACACTGGGGTGTTCATATCTCTCTTCAAGATCCTGATTATAATTCTTTTGGACAAATAACCAGAATTAGGATCACTGAATCATATGGTAGTTCTACTTTTAATTAATTTTTATTTTTTGATACAGGGCCTTGCTCTGTCACCTAAGCTGGACTGCAGTTGTGTGATCCTGGCTCACTGCAGCTTCCACCTCTGGGGTTCAAGTGATCCTCCCACCTCAGCCTCCCTAGTAGTTAGGACTACAGGTGTGCCCCACCATACCTGGCTAATTTTTGTATTTTTTTTGTGGAGACGGAGTTTTGCCATGTTGCTTAGGCTGGTCTCAAACTCCTAGGCTCAAGTGATCTGCTCACCTTGGCCTCCCAAAGTGCTGGGACCACAGGTGTGAGCCATTGTACACAGTTTAATTTTTTTAGGAACCTCCATACTGTTTTCCATAGGGGCTGCATCATTTTGCATTCCTACCAACAGTGAACAAGGATTTCAATTTCTCCAGATTCTCACCAGTACCTGTTGCCTTTTGTGTTTTGGGTTGCAGCCATCCTAACAGGGGCAAGGTGATATCACATTGTGGTTTTGATCTGCGTTTCTCTGATAATTAGCGATGCTGAACATCCTTTCAGATACTTGTTGGCTATTTGTATGTCTTCTTTAGAGAAATGTCTATTCAAGTCTTTAGCCCACGTTTTAATTGGCTATTGGTTTTTTGCTATTGAATTGTAGGGGTTTCTTACATATTTTGAAAATTAAGTCCTTATCAACTATATGATTCACAAATATTTTCTCCCATTCTGTAGGCTGCCTTTTCACTCTGCTGATTATTTCTTCTGTGCAGAAGCTTTTAAGTTTGATGTAATCTCACTTGTCTATTTTTGTCTTTGTTACCTGTGCTTTTGGTGTCATTTCCATGAAATCATTGCCATAACCAATGTGATAAAGCTTTTTCCTTGTATTTTCTTCTGAGAGTTTTACAGTTTTAGTCTTACATATAAATTTCCATCAAAAGACGAATGGATAAGAAAATGTGACACACACACACACACACACACACACACAATGGAGTAGTATTCATCCCTTAAAAAGAAGGAAATCCTGCAATATGTATTAATGTGGATAAACCTTGTGGACATTATACAAAGTGAAATTGGCCAGACACATAAAGACAAATTTTGCATGCTTCCACTTATATAGGTATCTAAAATAGCCAAACTCATAGAATCAGAGAGTAGAAGGGTGGTTACCAGGGGCTGGAAGAGAGAGAGAAATGTGTTTGCTAATCATGGGGCATAAAGTCTCAATTGTGCCAGATGAATGAGTGTCAGAGATCTGCTGTATAATATTGTTCCTATCATCAATGCTGAACTGTACACTTAAAAAGATGTTAAGAGGGTAGGTCTCCTGTTAAGTGATTTTATCAAAATTAAAATTTTATATATTAAAATCATAAATAAAAATAAAATATTATATAATAAACCTTGGTCAACATAAAGGATGTCTCAAGGTGCAAATTAGATCGAGACAAGCAAAGGACAGAGGGCTTACATGTAAGGACATGCTCACTCTCAGGTGGTAACCTGCACTGACTTGTGCCTGAAAGAGAGTGGCTTCTTCCATTTTGAATCCTAGACACCTCTCTTGCCTCATTCTAGTTTCAGTCTAAAGATGCCTCTATATATGTGACCTTAAATTCATTTTTATACTGCCTTTCCTGGAACTCTGTTCTTGATAATCCGAGCAACTTACAGTTTGCTAACTTACATTTCCGTAAACAACTCTGTATATGTGACGTCTGTTTAGAAATATGTTTCTACCTCTTTAATTCCTGTGTATGTGACATATAGCTCCTTTGTGCCTTCATTATAAGAAAAACGCAGAAGTCATTTTTTTGCATTTAAAGCAGAGATGAAATAGATAGCATATTTTTGATAGGGATGATCAACTGTGGCAGTAACAGGGCTGTAAAGTTTGACCTTATGAATCTGGAATACTATGGCCGCTGGGAAGTGGAGGCCTCCTGTATCCCTGGGTCTGTCTTGTCATCCCATCACCCCCCCGAATTCTCTTTGAGGAGATAAAGTGCTTTTATTTTCTCTCCAACTCAAATAAAGTGTATTCATTGTCATCTGTTAGTAGGTCTTAGGCTCAGAGGACAGTTGGACATTCTGCAGCTAGATGCTATAGTGAAACTGACATGACATATAATAGCAACTTACTGAATCTTTACCAGGTGGCAGCCCCATTCTCAGCCATCACTTAAATCTTCTGCCTGGGGCCGGGCGCGGTGGCTCAAGCCTGTAATCCCAGCACTTTGGGAGGCCGAGACGGGCGGATCATGAGGTCAGGAGATCGAGACCATCCTGGCTAACACGGTGAAACCCCGTCTCTACTAAAAATAAAAAATACAAAAAACTAGCCGGGTGAGGTGGTGGGCGCCTGTAGTCCCAGCTACTCAGGAGGCTGAGGCAGGAGAATGACGTAAACCCGGGAAGCGGAGCTTGCAGTGAGCTGAGATCCGGCCACTGCACTCCAGCCCGGGCAACAGAGCGAGACTCCGTCTCAAAAAAAAAAAAAAAAAAAAAATCTTCTGCCCGGTACCAATCTTGGAACCAGGCAAGAGGGGCTCCTGCTTTGGGCCCTGTGTGCATGTGTGTGCATACACGTTCCATGAGCTCTGCCTTGGCTCTTTGCAGGCTGTGCCTCTCCCCCTGGTGATGAAACTCTGGGGCTAAGGGTATGTGTTCACCTGGAACTCACATCTCTGCTTCTAGTCCACACTCAGGGTGTTCAGGACCTCAGAATTTCCTGTCTATGTCTGCACATACCTCTCTCCTAGGTCTGTCCTCTCAAAGGAGGATGGCACTGCCAGTGTGTGTCCCTAGGTCGAAGAGGTGGACAACTGGGGTGGGGTGGATATCGGAATGGAGGGGTATCTGGAGCAGGGATAGGTAGATCATGCACTTGAGAACCCCTTTTGTGTTCTGTTTCTTCAGCCCGGCAGATGTTAGGAATGGGCCTGCTCACTACAACTCTGTGAGGTTTTCTTCTTATTTATCTTCATTTTATACAAAAAGAAACTGAAACATAGAAAAGTCCAGATGTCTCCAAATGCACACATTGAGTGGGTCGGGGAGCCTGGATTTTAACTCAGAAAGCCTGGCTTCAGAGCCCCCAGCTTTATCCATGGTCCTGACAAGCTGCAGTCCCCATTCTGAGATCACCACCACCTGGTGATGCCACACTACAGTGTAATAGGGAGATCATGACAGCTACCCCAGAGGTAGCAGCAGCAGTAGCAGCGGCAGCAGCAGCAGCAGCAGCCGTGAGGGCTTCCCGGGAGCAGGCCTTGCATTGGGTGTTCTGATGCAGTGTGTTAGTCAGGGTCGTCCAGAGAAACAGAACCAATAGCATGCATGTGGTTTCTCATAATGTGTTGGCTCATGTGACAGTGGAGACTGGGACACAGGAAAGCTGACGGTGTCATTGGAAGGCCTGAGAGCTAGAGGGCTGATGGTACAAGTGGTATACATTTTCGTCCGGGGTTAAAGCCTTAAGAACCAAAAGTGCTGAGGGCAGAAGAATGATATCCCAGCTCAAGCAGTCAGGCCAAGCAATCCCTTCCTTGCCTTTTTGTTCTATTTAGGACCTCAGTGGATTGGACGGTGCCCACCCACACTGGGGAAGGCCATCTGCTTTGCCCAGTCCACCAATTCAAATGCCAGTCTTTTCCAGAATTACCTACACAGACACACCCACACACAATATCTAATCAGCTCTCAGGACATCCCATGGCCCAGTCAAGATGCTCATAAAATTAACCATCACAAATCAGAACAACCTCAGCCTGGAAGCAGAGTCTTGGAGAGGTCCTTTCGTGTCAGGTGTTACTGACTTAGTCGCTGGATTGCAGATAGATCCTGGGGGGCAGTGGGAGCCTGATCAGTGGCTGAAAAAGATGAGAGGGCATGAGGGGACTTAGTGACTTCACCAAGCCTGGATCTTTAACCAATATTAAATAATGGAATGAACTGAGAATGTTTCTGTAAACCTGTGTTATCCAATAACATATCTACTAGACTCAACTGGCTGTTTAAATTTGAGTAAAATTAAATCAAATTAAAATATAGCTCGCCAGTTACACTTGCCATGTTCCATGTGCTCAATAGCCACACGTGGCTGGCAACTACCCTATCAGAAGCACAGAGCAGTTCCATCACTGCAAATAGTTCCACTGGACAATTTTTGAGTGGCCTTTGCCACTATTATTGATTTTGAAAGGATACATTTCCAACCTGTATTGGTCCGTTCTCACACTGCTATAAAGAACAACTTGAGACTGGGTAATTTATGAAGAAAGGAGGTTTAATTAGCTAACAGTTCCACAGGCTGTAAAGGAGGCATGGCTGGGGAGGCCTCAGGAAATTTACAGTCATGGTAGAAGGGCAAAGCAGAAGCAACCACCTTCTTCAAAGGATGGAGCAAGAGGAAGAGAGAGAGCAAAGGGGAAAGCGCTACACAGTTTCAAACAACCAGATCTCTGGTGAGAACTCTATCATGAGCCAGCACTAGGGGGATGATGTTCAACCATTTGAAACCCCCACCAAGATCTAATCACCTCCCACCAGGCCCCACCTCCAACACTGGGGGATTACAATTCAACGTGAGACTTGGGTAGGGACACAGAGCGAAACCATATCGCAACATTTTTGCCTTATTTCCAAGCATCAAATAATTTTTTTACTGATATGCCAAAACAGGATTAGGAAAGCATTTGATGCAGCAGATTAATTTGTGTTCTTGACTTTTAAAACCTTTAGTATGCTCATGTGCATTTTGACTATCCAAGAGGGAACTACAGAAGGCAATGTTTTTCAAATTATTTGGACTAGATTATCTTATTTTTTTCAGTATTTATTGGGTCTGATGTTCCATCTATAAGGTGCTCCATCCAAGTAGGAAATGTTTCTTTAGAGGATGAATCTGAAGACATACTTGTGGGGACTCTTTTTCCTGGAAAATTCAGCTGCCACATAAGAAGTCAGGATACTCTAAGACCTGCATGCTGGAGAGGCCCTGTCCAGAGCATCAGGCACAGGGGAAGCTACTTGGGTCCCTTCAGACCAGACCAACCATTCATTGAACACTTTTGTGTGACAACTGTTGATGCCCAGAGGGATTGACCAGCCACACACTGCCCCAATTTCTGACTTAAAGAACCCAGGAGATATAATAAAGTGGTGTTGCTTTAAGCTACTAAGTTTTGAGGAGTTTCTTATGTGGCAGTAGTATCCAGTACAGAATTTCTCCACCAAGAAACGAAAAGCATTAACAAATCAGTCACTTAGCCTTAGCTTACAGCTTCTTTTCGGATCTCAAATGAAAAATAAAGTAAAACAAAAGATGGCAGACATTGATTATTACTAAAAGGGAGCTGGACTAAGATATTTAAGGGCAAAGCAAGATAAAGGCAAATTCTGATTATGTTAGTTATCCATGCTGCATATCAAATTACCCCAAAATGTATTGGCTTAAAGGGACTGGATAATCTTACAGTTTCTGTAGGTCAGGAATCTGGGTGAGCGTAGGTGACCTTCTGACTCAGGATCTTTCTAAAGCTGCAGTCAAGGTGTAAGTTGAGGCTGCAGTCATCTGCAGCCTCCACAGGGGAAGAACCCACTTCTAAGCTTACTCATGTGGCTGTTGGAGAATTCATTTCTTTGTGGGCAACTGGACTGAGGCCTCAGTCCTTCCCTAGCTGTTAGCTGGAGGGCATCTTGGTTCCTAGCCATGCAAACCTCTCTATAGGGAAACTCCCAACATGACAACTGGCTTCTACAGAGCAACTGAGAGGCCAAGAGAAAGTGTGTGTATTAGTCCATTCTCACACTGCTATGAAAAAATATCTGAGACTGAGTAATTTATAAAGGAGAAAGGTTTAATTGACTCACAGTTCTGCAGGGCTGGAGAGGCCTCAGAAAACTTACAATCATGGTAGAAGGGGAAGCAAGCATGTCCTTCTTCACATGGTAGCAGGAAGGAGAAGAATGAGTGTCCAGTGAAGGGGGAAGTCTCTTATAAAACCATCACACCTTGTAAGAAGTAACTCACTATCATGAAAACAGGATGGGGGAACCACACCCATGATTCAATTATCTCCACCTTATCCCTCCCATGACATGTAGAGATTATGAGAACTACAATTAAAGATGAGATTTGGATGAGAACACAGCCAAACCCTATCGTTAAGCAAGACAGAAATTGCCATCTTTTGTAACCCACCCTCAGAAACAATATCTTATCACCTCTGTGATATTCTGTTCTTTGTAAGCAAGTCACTAGGTTCAGCTCACACTCAAGGAAAGGGTATTAAAGAAGGGCATGATTAATAGGAGGCAGGGACCACTCGGGGCAATCAAAGAACCTGCCTACTCTACATTGACCTTTTGTTAATGAGAGTCAGGTTGCAGTTACCTGATGGTTAGCAAGGTTCTTTCACTGACATGGCAGAAAGCAGTAACAACACTGTATTATATAGGATATGACTGTTACAAATAGAAGACAACAACTCATATCTGCTTTCCGAACATATCTGCCTTCAACCCCTATTCCCCCCATTGCCCCTCCTCCCTGTGGATCTTTGCCAAGTTCATGCAGCATTGTTGTCTAAGGTATGGATGTCTCAAGCTAGA
Source organism: Rhinopithecus roxellana (assembly GCF_007565055.1). Classification (NCBI taxonomy): domain Eukaryota; kingdom Metazoa; phylum Chordata; class Mammalia; order Primates; family Cercopithecidae; genus Rhinopithecus; species Rhinopithecus roxellana. The sequence continues at coordinate 11,558,293 of NC_044568.1, forward strand.
CTTTCCATGTGGTAGCTTCTTGTAGTTCTGCTTCCTTGGAAAACTCCACATGTTCTTTTGATCCTTCTGCCTCTGCTCTGTGTTCATTACTGACCTAAAGAGCATGAAGTTAAATTCATCTTATCTTAACAGCTGTTGTATTGCTCCTCCTAGAACATGGGAAACACAGTAAGATAATCCTTCAGCAGAAAGAGAAGATTCGACATGCACACTGGGGTGAGGATAAATAACTCCACTTGTCATATATATTAGCTGAGGTTATAAGGTTCCAAGGTATCACAAGAATAGCTTCTTAGATTGTGAATGTAGTAAGTGCACTTAGAAAGTGAATGTAGTAAGGTGCAAAATTAATAATATGCTCAAAATTAGCCCCTGAAAAATTTCCTTAACTTCCACATAAAGTACAGAATACATTTTGTATGTACCTTGCAGGCTATCGAAGAATTTATCACCTAGGCTTTTCTTTGTCCTGCATTGGAAAAGATTATCATTTCTTTGATTGAGGCACAGATGAAGCAGTCACCTTGATTTACTGCCATTGTTCTACCAAAATATTCTTATTTAGTTCTGTATCACCCAGCAGGTTTACGAGAGTTTATACAAGTTGAAAGAGTGTATTTGGTTTTACTATGTTTTTTGTTTGTTTGTTTTGTCAATAAAACAAAGCAAGCAAAAGAAGTAGTGCAGACTCAGAAAATCTAGTAATAGTGTGGCTCAGCAGTTAGTTACTTTATTCTGTAAAGAAACAGTAAATAATTTAGGGTTTGTAGGCCATACTTCTTCTGTTGCAATACTTCAACTCTGCCTTGGATCATGAAAGCAAACAAACCTAAATAATGGTCATAGCTATGTTCCAATAAAGCTTAATTTACAAAAAGTTGTGGTGGGTCAAACTTGGAGTATGGGTTATGATTTGCCAAACTCTGGCATAGTTGAGTGATTACTTGTCTGGTTTACTTTGCATTAACTCTCTAAAATCATCCATCCTTCCATTCGCTCACCCATTCATGCAGTCAATTAGCTAGGCATCCATTCACCTATCCATCTAGCTACACATCCATCCACACATCCACCCATTCATTCATCCATTTACCCATCCATCCTCCACCCATCCATCCATCCATCCACCCATCCATCCAGTCATTTATCTAGGCATCTATCCATTCATCCATCCACCTGTTTATCCATTGGGTCAACTGGCCATCCATCCATTCATTTATTGATTCAACACATGTTTATTGAGGGCCTGCAGTACACAGGAAGCACAGACATCCATAGTAGGTGGAATATTATTTTTTTTATGGTGAGCCAAGAGGACACGTGGTAATTATGGCTCTACACCACAACTGTCGTTGAGATTAATGAAGCTGAGGCAAGTCCCCAAAGTCAGGACATTTGCCCTTTCACATCCAATTGCCTGTTACACCCACCTTCATTCCAAGCTGTCTCTTTTACTTCTTAATTCCTCCTTGAGCTGCAAGAACAAAAACAAACAAATAAGCACATCTCCTTAACATTAGAGCTGCAACTTAAAATCCATTTGCCCAGGCAAGGTATGGAGATAAACAGACCCTTTGAAAGGTGCCCTTGTGTCTCCTTTGCAACCTACAGAGCTTCTCATCCTTTCAAATTCTGACAGAGGTAGGAGTTTCCCTTTAGTTCTTTCTATTGTATACTTACACATATTTGTAAGACCTTTTTGTTGATCCGAAGCCCTTTAAGTGTTGTCACTGTTACCTCTGGGAACAAGTAAAGAGCCTCCACTAACCCCAGAGACATTTCTGAAATTATTCAATCCTGAAAAACTTCTAAAGTTTACCTCAGGCCCAGCAAAAAGTACACAAATAGCTAATGACTAGCGCCCAACGCTATACCAAAGATGTGACATTGCCCCCCAAAATACAGAATAAATGATAGGGGGATGAACATGAAATATCTGGGTTAATTTCTGATGTGGTGAGACAAATTGACACATGCATGTGAGGATCTTTGCATAATGAAAGATCCTTCTGCGAGATCTGCTGTTTGTCTCCTACTAACACTTCCTCTAGGAGTTAGGATAATAAGAGTCACCGCTTGAAGGGGCTTGGGTTTGCCACCAGGTTGCAACGTTGGCTCCAGCCATGAGGTGGCCTCTCTTCAGTTGCTGGCTGGGCCTTCTGATGTGTGCAAACAGCTTCGAAGTCCCTTTGGTTTGAACAGGTGCGGAAAGCTGGGGAAAGCCAAAATATTTTTTTCTTTCTGGGTCATGAACTGTTTGCTGTTGGAAACATCTGTATGGACAGGCATATGGGCTAAACATAACAGAAGTGCAATGAACGATGATGCCAGTCTTTGCTAGGGAGCCCCCTGAGGACCCCAATAAAGTCCATCTTTTAAGCACGAGCCCCATGCTTCGGGCCACAGCGACAGGCAATGAATCATCCACATTGGTTAAAAGGCCAAGGTCGCCTCATAACAACGTTGCCCATATGCCGCTGTTAAGCCAGGCCTGTTCCCAAATATCACTTGGGGAAGATGTGTGTGTACGCATGCGTGCGTGTGTGCGCATGCGTGTGTGTGAGAGCATGTTCCGAGTCAAGCGATGATGTAGGCCCGCTTTCAGTAGCAAAAATCACCATAATTAGAGGAAATGCTACAAGTTCATTTCTGCAAAAAAGAGCAAGCGAGGGAGAAGGAGCTTAAAGACTAGATGTTTAGACAGGCCTGCAAGCCCCCTTGTGACCTTGCTCTGATATTTAACAAAACATTAATCTTCTTGCCAGCAATTATAAAGGATACAGTGATGTCGCTGGCTCTCGGAGAGTGAGTAATAGTAATTCCATTGTTCCCCTTTATTTATGCCTTGGCTGTACCAGGCAGATGAGGTAGGTTGGGGCTTTGATATGTTATTATTCCGCACTGGCAATACATAAAGGATGATTACACAAATATCTGTCTGTTTCGGAGGCACTGTTTCACACCTCCTTACAACTCCAGATCAAAGCGTTTCAACATTTTATTATGAAATCATGAAAATCCTCCTCTAGTTTGCATATGAATTATAGCCTTTTTTAAAACCGCCTATGTACCCCAGTGACAGTGGCTTTTGAACTGCAAAAGGGAACAAGGTGTTAGATATTTATTCCTTGAAGGCTGTGCTAGCCGGATAATCTTGCCGAATGCTTTTCGCCAGGGTACTGTCCAAGATCTCCAGCAAACACAAAAGGTTGTGGGTGGGGGTACCCTTCATGTCACACAGAGGCCAACGATTTCTCCTTCTCTTGTCAGGAAACAAAATTTGGTATGAAAGCTTCCCTGTGGGAGCGAAGAAGAAAGAAAAGTTGATGCACCTTGCAATTTCAAGCTGAACAAAAAAAAGCCATCTTTGCCTTCCTAAAATAAAATGAAATCCTTACCCAGTGGTTGGGGTGGTGGCTATGTTTACTATAGGTGATGGCCTCTAAGCTGTCACTCAGACTTTTTGCCCACATTGATTTGGCAAAAACAGAGGAGAAGCAGTGGCTTCTTTTGTAGGATTTGCATATAAACTGAGTATCTCCCTTTTTAGCTGATCTCTTTCTCTGGGGACAATTAATAATCTCCCTTGGAGTGTGGAGGGTGAGAGAGAAGTCACCTGACAATTTTGATGTTTCCAGCATATATATGTTGCCGGGGCTGTTACTTCTTTTACAGGGGCTTTTGTTTCTTATGCAGATCTATAAGGAGTACACAGACTGCATGAAATCAAAGCCATTCTATTTTAGTGAAGGAAGCTTTATTTGGGATGGGAAAGGTCCATTTGTAGTTACAGAAGATACAGTTTGGACTTGAGATTCTCTGGCCTTATGGATGGGCCTCTGGCTTTGATTAGCACCTGTGGACTGGAAGCATCTCAGAGACCATGAAGGTGACCTGTCTTATGAAACATGGAGGGTGAGGAGGCCCTTCATGAGGACAGAGAGGAAGAAAGAGAAGCAAAAGCATGTTCCTTTTCTGAGGGAGTCAAACAAAGTGATATTCTACATGGAAGGGATTCCAGACTTCAGCCCATCCCTGATCGTGTGCAGGGAAATGGACACTGACAAGACAGAAGGAGACAGTTGACCCAGTGAGTGAAAAATCACCCTCCCCGTGTTTGTAGAGTTGCATGTGGTACAGATGGCAAAGTGAGGAACTGCCAATGTTTCCTGCAAACGAAGGTCTATCTGCAGGCCTGGTTGTGCTTCTTGCTGGCTTTCATTCAAGGATACTTCAAAGTTTGGCGGGACATATTATTCTTACAACAAAATATTTGTCTTCATCTCAATTAAGAGCACTCTGAAATGTATACCATTATACGTAAATAGCTCATGGAGTGCCTTATAGTTTACCCTGTTTGGCTTAAAACCAGCAGGGATCTATCAGGATCACAAATCCTACCCTAACTTTGAATCCTGCCCTGGTACCCACACCCCACTACTTACAGATAATGTGATAGTTGAGACCGTGCTTAATTTCCATCATCCTACCAGCCTGTCTCTATTACTCATAGCCAACAGGAAACATTTGCTCATGGTCTGATCTCTCCGACTGTCAGACCCCATCTCTCCTCTCCGACCTTCTGACCTTCAGACCTGTTGACTCATGCCACTTCCCTCCATTTAGAAGGGCAAATAGTTTTATTTTATAAAGTAGCATTAAATGATTGGTAATGTCTACCAGGAATACTGTGTTGAGAAGGATTATGAAGCTTAGACTGGACTAGGGGGTGATGGAGAAGAGTAGCTTGATTAATTGGTGATGATTGATTAGTGATGATTGATTAGTGATGGCTGATTAAGGATGATTGATTAGTGATGGCTGCCATAGTCATAGAGGAGAGAAGGAAGCAACTGTGCTGAGCCTACAGAAGTCACAGTGTCTGAGCCTGCTGGGCTGCCCACGCTTCCCCTTTCTCCCTCCAAATGCTACCATCCTCCCAAATCCATAGGGAGTCCTTCCCCTTCCATGGAGCTTTCCCTGTCAGTGATCACCCCCTCTTCCAGTGCTGAACATCTTTATGATGCCAACTTCTATTGATAATTGAATCATTCTCTGCCTCAAATGATACTGACCTTTTTCCTATGTCTTTGTTTCCCAGTGAGATGAGACCCTCTCTAGGATGAGACTTACATTTTTCTTTATCAAGCAGCCTAACCCAGGACACATTGATAGTGCTTCACAACGATACATGAAATCAAGCTGTGGAACTCAAGTAACTTCACAGTTTGCTATAACATGAGCTGTAGATGTTTCCTCTCTAAGTCCCTACTCTAGGTGTTCAGATCTGTCTTCGGAGTTGCATAGTTTCTCATGACACTCACATTGGCTGCTTTTTAAAATCCTAAGACATGCATCCTGGTAAATGTTCAAGGTCTCACTGAGAAAGACATTGCACTAATTGCTCCAAACCCACAAGTATTTATTCTGATATTTAGGAGGGCAACAGCATGTTGCCATGCATTGTCTACTGCTCTCTTAAAGAATAATGCAACAGTTTTTTTTGATTTCTTCTATTATGCTATTAAAAAGGGAGTCATTTACAGGTTTTTAATTCTCAATAAGAGGTTTTATTAAACTTTGATTCTTCTTCCCTCTTGCCCTTCCCTAAGGCTTGTGTAGATTCAGCAAATGAGTGATGAGTTCTGTCTTGATCATTGTTGTCATCTCTGAATGGTCTGTTATCAAAGAAAAACTACTTAGAGCTAAATCAGCAAAAGGTGTAACTTCACTTAGTGTTTCTTAAGCAAAACAGAGAAGAAAAGAACTCATTACAATTAAGAATTTGGTAAGGATCTTGCAAAAACAGCTATTGACCAAAGGAAAAAAGGCCACCCTTAAGAATTTGCACCTAGAATACTGAAATGATTCATGGTGTGTTCACAAATTGTTTACATAAGGAATGCTTTCTTCTTGTCACCCTGAGAAAACATGATATTGGTCTCCTAACAAAACTTGGAAAGCTAACTTGAGGGAAGCCTTTTAGTTGCTCTACAACAGCCTCCTCATCAAGTAAATGTATTTCAGCATCAGGTATTTAAAAAAAAGAGTCTACTTTTGCAGGTCATCTTTTGGGATTTGTTAGAAAACAAATGCTCACCATGAATCCTTGTGTCCTGCCCCTCCTATGTACTTTAAGATATAAAAGGAGCATCAGAAACGGCCCTTCTTATAAAGAACCTGTTAAGATGTGAAAGGGCCAAGAAGGAGGATGAAGGAGAATGGTGAAAATGGCCATAAGGTGCATATTTCTGACAATAGCACTGTAAATAATAATAATTATAACAGCACCAGCACACAGTTTGAAGGCTGTCTACATTCCAAGTATTGCCCTTTATAGATATTTGCTGCTATGGCAATCATATGAAATAGATAGTCTTATTGTAATGGTATCTTTCTTTACAGATGAGGAAATAGAGGCACCAGGAAGTCAAGATGAGGGCAGGGTTAGGACCAAGATGATTGTCCACATGGCTGGAACTTTTTTTGCATTTGGCTCCTGGGAGAATAGACTCCAAAAATTTACTTGGGTCTTTGTTTTCTTTAGCAAGAAATAGTATTGGTATTTAGACAGAATATTTAGATTTCCAAGAAAAAAAACAGAGTCAGAATAATCTTTTCCCTTGTAAATAAGAGAGAGAGAGAGAGAGAGAGAGAGAGAGAGAGAGAGAGTGAGTGAAGGGGTAACATTCCTCGGTGTGAAAAGTATAAAAGTGTCCCAGTGCTGGGCTGGCCTCCTGCTGCTGGGATGTCCCCCACCCCTGCGTCCTCCCCTTAGCCCAGCAGCCCAGCTGACACGTGATGGAGGCTCACAAAGGGAAGAATTCCACAGGCTGGGCTCTGAGCTTGTCCATAATTTGTTACATTGTTCCCCCACTTTGCTGCACGTATGAGATATGCAAGACCTCCGACAGCTCTGAGACCACTGCGGTGGCTGGGCACAATGGGGGGGCTCTGAAGCTGAATTGTGGCCATAACCTGGAGTTCCTTTGCCTTTGTGACTGCCGATAGGATGCTTCAAGTCATTGGGGTGGGCCTTTGTGCGTGCGATTACAAACCAGGAGAGGAAGGGTGAGGAAGCAGGGCTATCTGTGCACACACGTGCAACAGTTACTAAGCTGGTGTTTCTGGGGCAGGAGGAATAGGAGCTGGGTGTTTATAACATGGTCATTCTCCTTTACAGAAGCCTCTGTGAGCCGAGCTGCTAATCACTATGGCAGGGCTTTGTTTTGGTAGCGTGTTAAGTTAGCTTGGCTGTTTCCACATGCTGCTCAGACCCGCTGGTGACATAATGCTCGCAGGCTCACTGGCAGGCTGGAGGATTCTAGTTTCATGTCCAAAGAACAAGCAAAAATGGAGCCGATCCATGTGGGAATGGTGCCCACATCTGAGGCCTCAGTCACATGTGTCCTGAGAGCTCTGGTCAGTGTTCCCGCAGTCCATGTCCCAGATGGCCCTCTTTTGAGACTGACCCATGCCCCGGAGCCAGAGCTCTGGTTTCCTGGCAACCATCTATCCCTGCCTCTCCTCACCTCCCACCCTGTCCTTCTGTAGACACCTGCAGCTAGGCTGCAGCAGGCATGTAGCCATTTGGAGACTCAGTTTCCTTATCTTTAAAATGGGGGGAACCTATAACTCCCTGAAATTTAGGAGGAGAGGGCTAGGCCCAATCATGTCACACTCTTGCTTTGTCTCTCTCCGTTGCTTCCCTACCCATTTAAAAAAGTATAAAGCAGGTATTACATATTGTATACATGCAGTACCTCTGTAGGTGCTGAAGCATAATAAAAGGAAAAAAATCATGCACTTGCCACTCAAATTAAGAAGTAGAACATCGGCCGGGCGCGGTGGCTCAAGCCTGTAATCCCAGCACTTTGGGAGGCCGAGACGGGCGGATCACTGGGTCAGGAGATCGAGACCACCCTGACTAACACGGTGAAACCCCGTTTCTACTAAAAAATACAAAAAACTCCCGGGCGAGGTGGCGGGCACCTGTAGTCCCAGCTACTTGGGAGGCTGAGGCAGGAGAATGGCGTGAACCCGGGAGGTGGAGCTTGCAGTGAGCTGAGATCCGGCCACTGGCCACTGCACTCCAGCCTGGGCAACAGAGCGAGACTCCGTCTCAAAAAAAAAAAAAAAGAAAGAAAGAAACAGAACATCGCTGATGTGGTAGTGTTTTCTGTATGTTTCTTTTCTATCTCATTCCACTCCCATAAAAGTAATCAAAACATGGGCCAGGTGCAGTGGCTTATGCCTATAATCCAAGCACTTTGGGAGGCTGAGGCAGGTGAATCACTTGAGTCCAGGAGTTCGAGACCATACTGGCCAACATGGTGAAATCCCATCTCTACTAAAAATATAAAAATCAGCCAGGCATGGTGGCACACGCCTGTAGTCCCAGTTACTTGGGAGGCTGAGGCAGGAGAATCACTTAAATTAAGGAGGTGGAGGTTGTAGTGAACTGAGATTACACCACTGCACGACAGCTTGAGAACAGAGCAAGACTCTGTCTCAAAAAAAAAAAAAAAAAAAAAAATCAAAATATGTACATCCCTTCAGACACACATACACTTAAAAATAAATAGAGATCATTTTAAATGGTGGGAAAGTTCAGGCCCATATGAAAGTAGAGAGAATATTTGATGAGTTCCCAGGTGTTCATCACCCAGTTTCAGCAGCTGGTAACTCCTGGTCACATTTGTTTCATGCCTACCCTCCTACTTCCTTCCCCTTCATATTATTGTGAGACCAATCTCTTATATCACTTTATTTCTTCTGATTTTGAAAAATAAGTATTTTCTTTCTTTTTCTTTTTTTTTTTTTTTTTTTTTGAGACAAAGTCTCGCTCTGTTGTCTAGGCTCGAGTGCAGAGCGCGAACGTGGCTCACTACAGCATCGACCTCTCTGGCTCAAGTGATCCTCCCACCTCAGACTCCTGAGTAGCTGGGACCACAGGTGCATGCCACCATGCCCACCTATTTTTTTATTATTATTATTTGTAGCCTTTGTTGGCCAGGTGGGTCTTGAACTTCTGGGCTCAAGAGATCCTCCTGTCTCAGTCTCCCAAAGTGCTGGGATTACAGGTGTGAGCCTCTGTGCTCAGACTTGCTTTTCTTTATAGTTTTACTGCATGTGTATATATTTCTAAATCTATATATTTCAAAATCTATAGATTTTTAGTTTTCCTTCTCTGTGGATCTTATAAAAGCAGGGTTATTTCGTGTGTTTTCTTCTGCATTTTTTTTAAATTCAATTTTATGTCTGGAGTTCATCCTCCTTGGCGTGTGTCCCTGTAGCTTATTCACTCCTGCTGCTGAGTAGTATTTCATTTTATGAACATTCATCATTTATTTAACCATCTGTGTATGGGCATTTAGGTTAGTTTCTGTTTGAGCAATTTTAAACAAAGTTGTTGCAAATATTGATAGACATGTCCTGTGGAACATACATGCAACGGTTTCTCTAAGTAGAGACCAAAAGTGAAATTTTTAGGTTTTATCATATGACCTTTTCTAACTTTACACAATGATGCTAAATTGTGTTACCAAAATAGTTATTTTAACACGTAGTCCCATGCCGATATGTGAGTTTGCTGCTGCCTTACGTCCTCACCAAAACTTGACATTTTCAGATTTTATTAATGCTTTGCCAGTCTAGTGGTACAAAAACGAGTGATTTTCATGGTGATGATCATTTATCTTTCCCTTTTTCCCACTAGGGTTGAGCACTCATGGTAAACTTCTCTAGTTTTCATTCACGTTTCCTCCTTGGTGAAGTTTCTATTGTATCACTTTGTCTTTTGCCCATTTTCTGTTGAATTATTTTTATTTAACTTAATTAATTAATAAATTAATTTTGAGATGGAGTCTTGTTCTTTCACCAGGCTGGAGTACAGTGCATGATCTTGGCTCACTGCAATCTCCGCTTCCCGGGTTCAAGCAATTCTTCTGCCTCAGCCTCCTGAGTAGCTGGGATTACAAGTGTGTGTCACCATTCCCAGCTAATTTTTGTATTTTTAGTAGAGATGGGGTTTCACCATGTTGGCCAGGATGGTTTCGATCTCTTGATCTTGTGATCTGCCTGCCTCGGGCCTCCTAAAGTGCTGGGATTATAGGCATGAGCCACCACTCCTGGCTGAATTATTTTTTAATATCTTCTTAATTTTCGAGTGATCTGTTAGTATTCTAATAATTACACTTTTATTGACTGATTATTGATTGATTGTCTGGAAATTGTATTCTCCCAGTTTGTGGAATTTTTTTTAACTCTTTTTTTTTTCTGATGAATGGAAGGTGTTAATTTTAATGTAGTCATGTTTGTTAATCTTTTACTCCATAGTTATTTATTATTACCATTATTATTATTGGTCTTGCATAAGAAAATTGTTCCCACTCAGCAGTCATAAAGACATTTTAATGCATTTTCTCAAAAAAGCATTAATACTTTGCCTTTTACATTTAGCACGGTTAATCTGCCTGGGGATTTTGGCATATAGTGTGAGGTAGGGACCTAATTTTAATTTTTTTTTCACATGGGTAATAAATTTCCCCAGTACAACTTATTGAATAATCCATTGTCCTGAAGTAGTTAATGGATTTGAGCTATAGCTCGGCAAATTTCGTGAAGAAAATAAAACAGCACAAAGTCCACAGAGTGACGGGAGGCAGGAAAGGAGAAGTCCATGCCACCTGAGGAATAGTTTCATTGAACAGGTGATCTTTGAGCTGAACTCAGAAGGAGCCACCCCTGTAAAGGTCTACAGGTAAAGATCTGCATGCACAGAAAACAGTGTGTGCAGAGACATGAGATGAGAATGAGCTTTGCATATCTGAGGAACAGAAAGAAGATTTGGAGGGAAGACCGTCGTGAGTGAAGAGAGCCTGGTGTAAGCTGAGTCAATGCTCAGAGATAGCATTTTACATAGAATATCATAGGCAATGAAAAAAATTGGGGTTTTATGCCAAGCATAGTGAAAAAGCATTTGGGAATTTTAATCAGGAGAATTGTATGACCTAATTTATGCTTTTAAAAGATCACACGGGCTGAAAGGTGAAGAATGTGTCATAAGGGCCAAAATGGAGAAAAAGTCCAAGCCAGAGATGATAATGGTTAGGGTGGGAAATTGAGGTGTTCCTCTGTGCATCAGCTCACCTGGCCAGCTCGCACGCAGAGCACATTCCTGGGATCCCCAGAACTGGCCTTTTCTCTGCTTCTCCTGTGCTTTCATCACTTGTCCCTCTGCCCTGGAGTATCCTCCCTGAAACTGATCAGAATCCTGTCCACCCCTCAAGGCTCTGTTCACACGCTTCTTCTTCTCAGTAACCTCCTTCTTCTTCTGAATGGAATAAATCTCTCCACCTTCTTAGCCTTGTTCTCATGTTTCCCTGCCTGGTGGCCCTTAGCTCTTCCTGCTTTGTATTGGGGTTACTTATGTGCCTAAGTTCTAGTTTTTATCTTGCTGCCACCAAGTTGAGTGACCTGTGGCCAGTCTCTTTCTCTATCTGAGCCTCAGTTTCCCCATCTCTAAACAAGCAGGTTTTTGAGTAGATCTTCTCTGAGATCCTTTTCAGTCTGTAACACTCCATATTACGTATCTCCTGCCCCATTAGATTTAAGTATATTGAGTTTAAGCAGCTGATTTTCATTTTTATCATTCTGTCCAGGCTCTTACTGAGTAGATATTGACTATTATTATAATCTAAGTAATCATCATTTACCAATAAGTATTCACTCTGAGCTCTGGATGATGTTTTATGTAGGTTGTAAAAAAGAAAAAAGGTAGAAATTTAGGAGTGTAGATCAGCATTCGGGGTTCCACTGCCTGCTTTGTTGAGTTTCTTCTCATGTATGGATTTGGGGTCCCTCCTGGATCTGATCATATGAGTGACCACAGACTTGCTTAATTCTCCTTTTTGGATGGTGGGAACAGGCAGCCACATGATGCTAGTATCTCTCTACCCAGATGTGTGCTGTTAAACTAACCTTGTCATTAGCTTGACTTGACAAGTGGCCTGGTGACTGGTTACTAATTATCTAGTTCTTTCTGTGTTGTTGTTACAAGTTGATTAAACTTGATGGGTTCTGGAGATGCTGAGGAAGACAGACAGCATTACCTACTTGCCTGGACTCTAGATGGGCAACCGACCATCATGGATAGACTGCTGGATGCTGTACCCAGGATGGTCACTCGCAGATGCCATAGAAAATGCTATCTATGTGTCCTCCTTTCTCTCTGCAGGGGTCTCTGTGGGTCATGGAATGACTTTCTTCGGTTCAGTATTTCTTGGGCATCTGCCTGTCCCTGCCATTCTCACAGATACAAGCCATGATCTCTGCTCTCAGGAGCTTTCGAGAGTGAGGGTATTGACCTGTGCCTAGAGAACTCTGATCTCAACTTGACAAGTGTCTCCGCAGACATATACCAAGTTCTGTGTTAACACAGAGATCTGCATGATAAAATCAGGGAAGCCTTCTCTGAAGAGGCAGCATTTGACATAGGTCTTAGAGGATGAATTGACATTTGCCAAATAGAGAAGGCATTCCAGGGAGATGGAAGAGCACCTATAAATATGAACATGTAAAGGATGTCTCTGGCCAGGTACAGAGGCTCGCACCTGTAATCCCAAGACTTTGGAAATCTGAGGCAGGAGGATCACTTGAGTCCAGGAGTTTGAGAACAGCCTGAAAAACATGGCGAGAACCTGTCTCTACAAAAAAGTGCAAAACATTAGCCAGGCGTGGGGGTGTGCACCTGTAGTCCCAGCTACTTGGGAGGCTGAGATGGAAGAATCACCTGAGTCCAGGAAGTTGAGGCTGCAGTGAGCCATGGTAACACCACTGCACTCCACCCTGGATGACACAGTAAGACCCTGTCTCAAAAATAATAATAATCATGATAATTTTTATACAAAGCAAGAACTTCCGTGAACCTAAAAGTATGAGGTGTATTAGGGATGAGAGAGAGGCAAGAAGGTGTGAGAGATGCTCAGATTTGAAGCTCACCCAGTGGGCAGTGGAGACCCAGCTGAAATTTCTAGGCAGGGGGTTTTAGGGGCATTAGTGTGCGTGGCAATGCCAAGGAGAGTTCTGGGAGAGGCTGGGGCAGGAAGACATCCTGGGAAATGTCAGGTGAGAAAGAACCAGGGCACTGGGGATAAAATTCAAGGGGATAATTTGCCATTTGAGTAAGTAAGTCTTGTTGACCACTCCGATGAAAGAGAGGGAACTAGGTTTCAAGGTTGGGCAAATGGGTGAATGGAGATGCCAGCTGAGACAGTGATCCTGCAACTCCCTGCCCAAGACCCCCCATGGCTTCCCATAGGCCTAGAACAGAAACCAAATTCCCCACTGGGGCCTCCCCATTCCATCCTGATGTGGTTCCTGCTTTCAGGCCTCATCTCCTGTCAGTGTTCCCTGAGTCATTACCTTCAATCAAGGCCTCTCCAGTCTGTTGCTCTACCACACAGGCTTGTTGCCACCTTCCGGATATTGCACTTGTAGATTTCCCTGTGGCAAATGCTCTGCCCGATCTTCACATGACTGACTCCTTGTCATGATTCAGGTCTGTTCAGGTCATTTCTTCAAAGACTTTTTTCCTTCTCAGGCACCTCCATCCAATGTAGCCCAATGCTCTCTACTTATCACTTTATTTTCTGCATAATGCTTATCACTATCTGAAAGGATTGTTTCTACTTATTATACAGACATTTATTTCCTATATTCCCATCTAGAAGTTATGCCCCATGAAAAGGGTCAGTATGTTGTGCAACTCCAGGGACACTAATCACAAAGAACACAATGCAATTGCTCCCTCCTGCATTGTATAATCTGGTAATCTTGTCTGTCAGAGCAGGGACCTCCTCTGTACTGTTCACTTCTATGGCCCCGTGCCTAGAATGGTACATGGCACATAGAAAGGCACTAAGGAGATATTTACTGGATGAACAGGGAAGACAGGAAGTAATGCAGCTTTTGAGTTTTGCAGGAGCAAAAAAATACAATTGAATTTTGTTTTGGGCATGCTGAGTTTGAATCACCCAAACAACTTCCAGGTTGATATGTATAGGAAGAAACTGAAGATATGAGTCCAAGAAAAGACATATCAACCTATACATGAAGGCTTGACCTTCAAAAACATTCTCAGAGACCTAAAATCTATTTTTTCAAGTAAGGGTGTAATTTTCATGGATAGGTGTTTATTTGTCGCTTGTCTTAGCTGATTTTTCTTGCCTTGTCCATCAGATATTCAATTACAGACTTCCCTTGAAACTTCTCAGTTTGGGAGGTTATGAGACACATCCAAGTGCGTTTGTAGATTGTTAGAGAAGTAAGAGATAGTTACTGTGCTTTATCCTGGGGTATAGAGAGAGCAGTGACCCAGCTCTGTCACCCTCATTCTTTTAGTGACATCGCCAAAGTGGATTATAGATGGTCTAGACATTGGTCAAAAGAAAACTTTGTGTTTTTATGAGCTGCAAATACATAACGCCACCACTTTTATATCCTCTGTCCTATGCCCACACAGACCCTATTAATCAATCTCAAGTATTTTTTTTTAATTAGCTCATAGGAGCCTACAATTCCTCAACACATCACTTCAGGCAGATACCACTAATCTGTCAGAGCTGGCACTAGGATTGAAACCTACTAGTTATACTTGTCACATAATAAGACTTTTTTCTAGTTTCTACTTAGCAAAGCACAGAAATATTAGCAACAGCAATGAAACTTCCTCTCTGGTGGGTCTTGCACCCCTCAGCCTGTCTATCAACTGAGAAGACTCTTTTCTCTCAGAAATGGCTCAAGCAGAGTCCTGTCTAAGAGTGGGAGAATGGACATAACAAGATCCTTTCCAATCCTGGGATCCGTTGATACTAAACTGGACAGATAGGGAGAAGCAAGGACTGCAAATACAGAAATCAAGCATGAGTAGAGACTGGGAAAAGTTTACTCTCTCATTTCATAAATATTTATTGAGAATTTACTATGGGCCAGACACTTCCAGGCTTTGGGGATACAGCAGTGGGCGAGACAAGAACACAGGCCCAACATTTTATGCATGAAACTTGATTTTTAGTTTGGGGGAAAGTGTGCATACATGCACATGTATATTATGTGTATGTGTGTACATACATATGTACATGTATGTACATATAAGTGTCTGCATATATACACATATAACAAGGCCATAATGTCAAGCAGTGATTGTTGACATAAAACTAGAAATAAGATAGGGTGATGTAGGGGATGACAATATTAAATCAAGTGGTCAGGGGCCGGGTGTGGTGGCTCATGCCTGCAATCTCAACACTTCAGGAGGCTGAGGCAGGAGGATCACTTAAGCCCACGAGTTTGAGACCAGCCTGGGCAACATAGTGAGATCCCATCTCCACAAAAATAAACTTCAGTCAATAAATCAATAAATCAGGTGGCCAGAGAAGGCCTCGCAGAGGTGGCACTGAGTGAGATCTAAATGACAGAAAGAAATGAGCAATGCAGGGTCTTGATTCAGTACATCCTGGCAGGTGGAACAGCAAACATAAAGGTCTTGAGGCAGGACAGAGTTGCTGGGTCTGAAGAACTGGGGAGACGCCAGTGTGGCTGCCAGGTTAGGCAAAGGAAAGTCGGTGATGTGGCAGGGGCTAGATTACTTGGAGCTTCATAGACCACAGTAAGGAGTTGGGATGTGATTCTAATTGTGATAAGAAACCCTCAGAAATTTAAGGGAATGCAGAAACAGGATTTTGTTTTTGTTTTTTAAAGATCTTCATGGTTGCTGTATGGAATGTTGATCACAAAAGAGCGAGAATGGAAGGGGAATGTTCAAGTAGGAGAGGAAAAGAACATTTGCCATAGGAAAACATTCCAGGTCTTTCAGACTGCTCTAACTATGACCCATACCAGGGACGGGTGGCTGTGGTCCCACTGCCTGCCTGTGTGTTCTCACCTGGCCCCCACAGTTGCCTGTATGTTCTGTTTTGTGTGTTTGGCTTCCAGGTCTGCTGCATTTAACTCTTTGTTGTCAGTCTAGTTGTGACTTCCTGTGATTTCTGGGAGTCTGGCTCCCTGTCCATATTTTATCTTGATTTTGGCCAATCTTCTCTTAAGGTTAATGTAACATTAATGTGCTTATTTGCTGTGATAAACTGGGTCTTTTGCTTTATCAGTAGAAAAAGACTTTAGGTCTCAAGTGGAGTCACCCCATTACCCCAATTCTTTGTCCCCAGAGAGTTCAGTGATATTGTTTGGCTCAGTGTCCCCCCCCAAATCTTATCTCGAATTGTAATCCCCACGTATTGAGGTAGGGAAGTGACTGGATTATGGGGGCAATCTCCCCATGCTGTTCTCGTGATGGTGAGTGAATTCTCATGATATCCTATGGTTTTATAAAAGGTAGTTTTTCTAGCACTCTCACATGCTCTTCTCTCTCCTGTCGCCATATGAAGAAGGTTCTTGCTGCCCCTTCGCCTTCAATCATGATTGTAAGTTTCCTGAGGCCTCCCCAACCATGTGGAACTATGAGTCAATTAAACCTGTTTTCTTTATAAATTACCCAGTCTTGGGTATTTATTTATAGCAGTGTGAAAATGGACTAATACATTCAGCAAGACTTGTTCAGTCTGAATAGTGTTTTTTTAGTTGTGAATGTGTGATAACAGTGGCTACTTTTTGTTTGGCACTGTACAAGTTGTCACAAAAATCTGTGCACATTTTGCAAGTATCATATCATTGGGTCCCCAGGTAGATGGAAAAGTTGTTAATATTATCCTATTTGACAGATGAAGAAACAGATTCAGAGAGGTTAGACAGATTTTTTAGAAATGCTCTGTACATGATTAATTATTGCTCTTAATTTTAAGATTTTCTTCTTCTTAAGTATTCAGATTTTTACAAATAATAATTTTTAAAATAGTCATTATCTGTTATCTCCTGAGGACAGTTCTGTAGCATAAGTTACAGCTTCCTCTGTGGGCTGTGTTTATATGAAGACCAATATTCTCCTTAAGTGCCTAAATGTTCTGCATAAATTTCCAAACACAGTGCACTCCCATATGTGCCATTCACTGTGCTGAGAGCTGCAGGAACGATATCAATGAATGAGCCACAGTCTCTGCTCTTAAAGAACAAGCAACTGGTGGCAGGAAAATGGGATGGTTCTCCAATGGTCAAGACTGCCTGTTAATAGAAGCCCAACTTAAAGCAGTTTAGGAAAAATGGCCAAGTATTGGCTCATGCAACTGGAAGATGTAGGGTGCCTCTGACTGAGCATGGTTGGACCCAAGGGGCTTAAATGATGTCAACAGGACTCCTTTTTGTTCCTCCTCTTTCTCTAACTCTAACATCTTCTCTTCTATGTGCTGTCTTCATTTTCAGCTAGATTCTCTCCTTACAGTGGAAAAGATACTCCTCACCAATGTCAAGCATATGTCACAGCTAGGAACACAGGTCACACTTCTCTTTCTTCCAAAAAGAGTATTCCAGGGAAGTGCAAAGAATGATGGTAAATTCCTCCAACTCTAGTCACATGCCCATCCCTGAACCAAATACATTATCCAGACACATAATAGACACTCAGTGATTGCAATGTTGGAGTTAAGAAGACAGTAATGGTGCTTAAATAATATTCATATGTCCAGCATTGTATTTTATAAGCATCATGATATTGAGTGCTCATAACATTTTATGAGGTAGTATATCGGTCACTTTAGGCTAAGTTATGCTTCTGTAACAAACATTCCCAAATGTCAGCGGCTTATAACAACAGAAATTTATTTTTTGCTCACATTAATGCTCATAACAGGTCAGCCTCAACTGTGTTCCGTGTTATCATCATCCGGGAACCCAGGCTGAAGGAGCAGTCCCTATCTGAGGATTGGGTGTCTCCTAGGAGAGGGAAAAGATAAGATGACAGAACCACGTGAGGCTCTTAAGATTTCTTCTTGGAAGTGGCACATCTCACTTCCGCCAACATTTCATTGGCAAAAGCAAAAAATATAGCCAAGTATGAAATCTAATAGGCAAGAGTGTATCATCCTGTCAAGAAGGAGAACAAAAGTATTGAAGAATAACATGATCTCCCAAAGGCAGGAAATGTGATTATCCCATCCGTTTGTCTCCTAGGCCTGCCATAACAAATTACTGCAAACCAGCTGGCTCAGAGCAACAGCAGTTTATTTTTTCACTCTTCGGGAGTCAGAAATCAAGGTGTGGGGCCCCACTCTCTATAACTTTTTCTTTTGCTTTGTTCTAGTCTTCAGTGTTTGCCGGCAGGTCTTGGCATTGCTTGGCTTGCAGCTGCATCATTCCAGTCTCTGCCTCCATCATTACCTGGCCTCCTCCCCTCTGCCTGTGTATTTTCTGGAAGTCTCCTCTCTGTATGTCTGTGTACAAAACTCTCTCTCTGTCTCTCTTTTTTTTTTTTTTTTTTTTTTTTTTTGAGAAGGAGTTTTGCTCTGTTGCCCAGGCTGGAGTGCAGTGGCACTATCTTGGCTCACTGCAACCTCTGCCTCCCAGGTTCAAGCAATTCCCTGCCTCAACCTCCTGAGTAGCTGGTTACAGGCGCCCACCACCATGCCCAGCTAATTTTTTGTATTTTTAGTAGAGATGGGGTTTCACCATTTTGGCCAGGCTGGTCTTGAACTCCTGACCTCGTGATCCACCCGCCTCGGACTCCCAAAGTGCTGGGATTATAGACATGGGCCACGATGCCCTGCCAAAACTACCTCTTTTTATAAGCATGTCATCATTGGGTTAAGATCTACCATAATGCAGCATGACCTCATCTTAACTTGACTTCATCCACAAAGACCCTACTTTCGAGTAAGGTCACATTCACAGATAAATCATGTCAGGACTTGAACACATCTTTTGGAGGAACACAATTTAACCTGCAACATCCCATTTTTAAAATGAGGAAACTGAATTACAAAGCAGCTAAATATCTTGCTTGTGAACACACAACTAACTAGTGTGTGGTGATGTTAGAATCACACCTAAGTGGCTTGGTTCAGAGCCCATGCTCCTAACCATTCAACTATGCTAGATAAAAATTTCAGCCAGGGTGCTGTGGCTCACGCCTGGAATCCCAGCACCTGCAGAGGGCAAGGGAGGTAGATCACTTGAGACCAGGAGTTCAAGACCAGCCCGGGCAACATAGTGAAACCCTGTCTTCACACACACACATACACACACACACACTATCCAGGAGTGGTGGTACACCCCTACAGTCCCAGTTACTCAAGAGAGTGAGGTGGGAAAATCACTTGAGCTCAGGAGTTTGAGGCTGCAGTTAGCTATGATCATCCCACTGCACCTTAGCCTGGGTGACAGAGCAAGATGCTGTCTCAAAAAAAAAAAAAAAAAAAAAAAAAAGGAAACAAAATTCAGAATCTTGGGTTCTTCTTGGGTTCTTGTTTCAGCTCTGCCTGTCACTAATTACAACCATGGGGAGGACCTCAGTTGTGATGTTTCTCAAACAGGCATGAATTACCGACCTTGTCTTTCAGGATTGTTCCAAGTTTAAAGCAACATGAGAGGTTATAAAGCCCTCAGAAAAAGTACTGAGTTCTTCACACATGCAAGGCAACGTGGTGAGTCATGGTTCAAGAATGAGCTACAATCCTGAGATGTTTCCTACAATTATTACCACAAACCTACTCCTTCTGAAGAGCAACAAATGACAATATTTGGTAAAGCAATCAAATCGGTCTCCAGCTTTCCTGCTCCAAGTTTTTCAGTAATAAGCATGAAATTGTAATATGCAGCAAAAGAGGCCATTGCATAAAAATATGTGTATTTTTAACGTTTTAAGGATGTGGGTGGAACCAGAGGGTTGAATGGTACCTAGATGATGTGCGGGCAGGATGTGCTGGATAAAGCAGGGTTAGGATATCCCTAGACATTTTGGTTATTGGAGCAAATAGACTTCTAGTCCTTTGTGATAATACCAACTCTTTCTGAGGGGTCTTGGTATCCATCACATATGTTGATCAAATAATCTATTGATGACTCTCCTCACTCTTAGATTACCCTTGCTCTTATACTTTCCCTGTACTCCCCGAAAGGGAACTTTTTGCAATCATCTAACCTATGAGGTCTTCTTGTCCATCTACATTCACTCCGTTAGTGATGCTACTCACTGCTCTGGCTTCTGCAGTCACCTGAACATGAAACCAGAAAGCCAGAGGAAGTAAGCGGTGTCTAACTCAACAACAGCCATGGGCAGCATTCCACTGGCTTGAGTCTATTGATTCCTTTCGGTTTCTCCCCCTCATCACTAGCCCTTGTCTCTAGAACTTAAGTGTGGATGACGAAGTATGATGGGGATGTCAGTCTGACATTGAAGTATGCAATTCTGTGTGTCTTCCTCCTACATCCTCTCTCCCTAGCCAGGATTTAGTGGACTCTTTTCTCCACACCTCAGCTTCTTCTTTTATTATTGCTTCTTGAAAAATATAAAAGTTGTGATTGAAAAATTAAAATAAGGATAAGTGTGATGGTTCACACCTGCAATCCTCGCATTTTTGGAGGATCACTTGAGGCCAGGAGTTCGAGACCAGCCTGGGCCACATAGTGAGACCCCCCATCTGTACAAAAAACAAAATTAAAAATTAGCCAGGTGTGGTGGTGCATGCCTATAGTCTGAGCTACTCAGGAAATTGAGCTGGGAGCATCACTTGAGTGCAAGACTTTGAGACTGCAGTGAGCTATGATCATACAACTGCACTCCAGCCTGGGAAACAGAGAAAGTCCCTGTCTCAAAAAAGCAAAAAGCAAAAACAAAACAAAGCAAAAAATTAAAACCATACCCCACCCCATGATCCAGATACAGCTCATGCTCATGTTAAGGGTTTGTGTATATCCTTCTAGATCTTTGACTGTAGACATGCACACACATGTTTCTGGACATTACACCACATCTCCAGCCCCCTCCCCCCTTTTTTTTTTGAGACAGGGTCTCACTCTGTTGCCCAGGCGGGAGTACAGCGGCACCATCACAACTCACTGAAGCCTTGACCTCCCATCTCAGCCTTCTGAGTAGCTGGGATCACAGGCACATACCCCCATGCCCAGCTAATTTTTGTAGAGATTGAGTTTCACCATGTTGCCCAGGCTGGTCTCAAACTCATGGGCTCAGGCCATCTACCCACCTTGGCCTCCCAAAGTTCTGGGATTACAGGTGTGAGACACTGCACCGGGCCCCCAGCCTCTTTTCTCCATGTTTTCTTTCTTTCTTATTTTTGCTTTCTACTGTTCTTATTCTCTCCTTAAACCTTATGGCTTAGGCCTCTTGAATCAACCCATGAGGACAACACATTTACCTAACACCAAGGCTGCTGCATACAGTTGTATACTGCACAACTCCAGGGGGCGCTGTACACTTAGATCCCTTGTGACTGCCTCTTCTTGGCATTCCTCCAGAATAATACTTGGCAGTATTTGTCAGTCTTGCATAGAGCTCTTTATAGATTTCAGTTTGCAGAACATTTTATTTGATCCTCATGGCAATACTGGATGGTAGACCAAGCAAATAAAATGAGCCGTTTTCTCATGAGCCGTGCGAAAGACTCAGGTCGAACTAACCATAAGGACTCATGGACACCTTGTGTGTCTCTTTCCCCAGACTATTTTCCAATGGGGAGAAGTGTGGAGGGCGCTCAGTCTCAAACTAGCCTTGAAAGAAGCTGAAAAGACGTAACCAAAGGTGACAAGAACAAGAAGACGTTGGTGAAAGAACCATAAAACGTCCCTAATGTGAAGACATTAAGATGCTGCAAGTGGGAGAGTTGGGGCTTGTAAAAGGTGAGAGTAAAGACAAATATATGAATGAAGATATTTGGAGAGGATGGTCAAGGCCAGAACTTCTCTGTCTAGATAAGGAGGACATCTCACCCCTTAGGCTGAGGTTGTTGCTGAGAGACACAGTGGAATAATATTTCCATTTTTCTAACTCTCAGAATCCAGCCCTCCAATCCAGCCCACAAATAATGTTGCCTAATTTTTTCATGCAAATACAAATCTTGCATTTTTTGTGAACCTTGAAGTACATTTGGTTCTCAAGTTCACGGGATCATGTTATATTTTGAAATAAAAATTGTAATTGGATTAGGCTCAATTGCAGTTGTAGTAAGACTGGCTTTGGGTATGGAATATGCATGAGGTCAGCTTAAAGGAAGTAATTCATTCCTCTAATGACAACATCTTGGTCTATTAAATGAAAAAAAGATCAAAGCTCATTCAAAAATAAATGGATTTAATGGAACAGTAGTTAAAGAAGTCTGGAGAATTCGTTTTATTTTCATTGTATAATATCTGTTTCTCATAGAATTGTCTTGTTCTTTAGTACTTTTTATTCTTATGATTGTGCATGGGTTTGATTAGCTTAATTAGAGTTAATGTCTTGGGAGCAGAATGTGGGACTGTGAAAGTTTGGGTTCCTGAAGACTTTGAAAAGAGAACTGTTGGCCTCGTTCTACATAAATTCAGAATCGAAAATGTCTGATGGTTATTATCATCTTAAAGTAATTGAAGCACTGCTAAAAATAAAAACCAGAAGGAGAAAAATTGAACCCGAATAAAAGAAACGGAGTTATCCCGGATTTGGATACAATTCTTATGGCAAATTGAGCTTAAATCTGAAGTCTTAGGAAATAGAATGAATGCCAAAAAATTATTTTTCCCCCTGTGTGCTGTTAACAAGGGCAGTCTCTTCGTTTTCACAGTATTTCTTTCTATTTTCCTCCTGTCGTCTGTGGCTCCACTTTAGGTTCGTAGGGACTTTAGAGGGAAATACCACTTCAGATTAAAGTCTTGTCAGATCTCATCAATTAACTGGCACGGGGTCTGGTGTCCAGGGAGTGAGAAGGTCTCCTGAGGAAGCATTTGTTGTGGGCCTCTCTTGCAGGGACTGAGTTTGGAGCAGGACTTACCAGGAATCGCCCTGTGTTAGGAGGAGAGGAAGTTCCACAAAACTAGGATGCAAGAGAGGATTAACTATTTTGATCCCAAAAAGAAAAGGGTTGAGGGATGAGGTGGGGAGGGAGATGTTCCAAAATGTTTTACTTTGAGCTGGGCATGGTGGCGGATGTCTGTAATCTCAGGAGGCTGAGGCAGGAGAATCACTTGAACCTGGGACAGGGAGGTTGCAGTGAGCCGAGATCACGCCACTGCACTCCAGCCTGGGTGACAAGAGTGAAACTCCATCTCAAATAAATAAATAAATAAATAAATAAAATAAAATGTTTTACTTTGATAACCTGGCCTTTACATTCTTTGCATTCTGTGAAATAAGCTTTAATTAATGGTAATATATGAAATAACATTGCTTCAGTTATTCAATAAATATTCATAAGTTAAAAAATATATATGTGTGTATTTGTTTGTATGCCCACAATATAGCATGGCTGGACTCAGGGCTGGAGAAAAGTCATGAATGGAACTTACCACATTGCTGCCTTTTTGGCAGTATTGGGTGTGTGTGTGTGTGTGTGTGTGTATGTGTGTGTGTGTGTGATGAGTGTGGTGAGTGTTGGAGAGACAGAGAATGAACAAATAAAAAACAATTTCTATTAGTGATCAGTGCTAGAAATGAAATAAACCAGTTAATAATATATAGTTGAACTGTTCTTTCCATACTTTTGAATAACATGTTTAGCATTTGAAAAATCAACATGTTTAAGTAACTTTATAGATTTTCTCCTTATCAATAATTATTAATTACCATCAACTATAATATACATTGATAGACTATTTGAGTAACTGGAAATTTTTATTTCACGTCACTTCAAATATTTCTTTACAGTATCTATTGCTTTTCATGACATTTCTGAACCAAAGAGGTTTTTATGTTTTTCAGTCTCCTTTTAGTGTTAGATTTTTTTCACCTTTTAATTCCTTGAGAGTGGAACAATCCATGTAGAGTCCATTCATTCAGTTACTCAGCACACACTGGTTCATACCTGCTCTGTGCTGGGCTGGGTGATGTGTGCTGTCTCCAGAGTCTGTGTGACAGCCTCTGTTAATCATGATGTAATTCCAGAACACTATTATTTAACTCAGCCTGGAGATGATAGACAATTTGCTCATTTTTATGATTAATTTTCCTATCCAAATCCTTTTTCCAGACCAGATTGAAAGTTAGCGCTCAGTCCAGCCCAGACTCAGTTCCTGCCAGTTCCTCTTCATGGAACTTTTGACCATTTGTTTTTTGTTCCAGTCATGGACACCTGTAGAAAGGTGTGGACGGGGAAAGCCCTGCAGAAACATAGGAGCCCTGACATCTCCTTGTCCCTGGAGAGAACGCCTCAGGGGAGGAAAACGTTTACTAAATGACAAAGGATAATAACCTCTTGGAAAGAAAGTTAGGGTGGATGGAGACTTTAAATATATGCCTGGGGGGAAATTTTGAAATCTTTTAATGCAAAGAAGAAAATATTTTCAGCAATAAAATGTAAAATATCATGAAAAAGTCTAGAAGAAGCCCTTCCCTGCATAGTGTTCTGCCATTTACAGACCTTCCTCTGAGAGGAAAATGTGGCTACCTTATCTCAGAGGGGCTGCTTTAGGTACCGAGACGGGGTGAGCCAGGATTGGGGGTTACATGGACACTCTCTCTTCCCCGCCCCCGCTAGCTTTACTGAGGCATAACTGACAAATAAAAATTGTATACATTTAAGGTATACAACATGATGTGTTCATATATATATACACTGTGAAATGATTACTATACTCAAGCTAAGTAACATACTCATCACATCACAGAGGTACTGTGTGTGTGTGTGTGTGTGTGTGTGTGTGTGTGTGTATATGCGTGTGTGTGTGAGAGAGAGACAGAGAGAGAGAGTGAGTGATGGGACTACTTAAGGTTTGCTGTCTTAGCTAATTTCAAGTATACAATACAACATTATCAACCATAGTCACCACATGGTACATTAGGTCTCTGGAACATATTCATCTCATAACTGAAAGTTTGTGCTCTTTTCGCTGCCTCCCCATTTCCCTCACCCCCCGAATCCCTGGTTATCATCCTTCCCTTTTGAAGCCAGGCTTTGGTGGAATTTTATTAGGATCTTGAATTGTCTAATTTATCCCAAACAATGTAAGTTCCAGTGAGATTCATACAGGTACTTATTGTCAGTTTTTTCTTTTCAGTGTTTGTTTGGAGTCTGTTATCTATCTCAATGTAGCAAATCACGCCAAAATATTGTGTCTTCATGCAGCAAACATTTATAACCTCACAATTATGGGGTGGGGTGCCAAGAATCTGGACACATCTGAGCTTGTGTCTCTGCATCAGGGTCTCAAAGTGGGACTGGGGGATAATCCCCACAGGCAGGTCCCGGTCCTTGCTGCCTGTTGGTGGGGCTTTGGGATGTGGGCCTGACAACATGGAGCTGCTGACAACATGGCAACTTGCTTTTTCTAGAGCAAGAGCTTTGAGAGAGAGAGAGAGAGTGTGTGAGAGAGACGGAGATAGATAGAGAGAAAGAGATCCAGAAAGAGAGGTGAGAGCCCGATTCTTTTTGTAACACAATCTAAGTAACATCTCATCACTTTTGCTGTATTTGTGTTGTTTCCTTTAGAAATGAATCACTAGATTCAGGCCTCACTCAAGGGCAGAGGATTATACAGTAACAGGAGACCAGGCTCACTGGGGGCCCTTTTAGAGGCTGCATACCACAAAGTTTTGACTTTTCCTCTCTCTTTAGATATTTACTGCCCAGCTCATAAGAAGTACAATAATGACCTTGGAGTTGGTGATGATGGTGGTGGGGAGGTATCATTTTCTCAGAAAAGCCTTTACTAGTTACACCCTGTGGCTAGAGTTTGTCTCTTCCAGGATAACTTGCACATCTCTATAAAACTAAACTTGCATTGTCCGTTTTCTGTTTGTGTGAATCTACATACTGAAATAGGGTAGGCTTATTTAACCCTGCCTTCTCAATATTTCCACTCTCTTTGGTATGCAGTCAGTGTTTAATCATAATTTGATGAATTGAATGAAACGGTAAATGAATTATTAAATATGTAGAGAAAAAGGTAATGCTTTTTCTTCTTCATGAACTTATAAACAACATCCCCTTTTAATAACTTTAACACCTCACACATTCTTTCTTTTACCTCCATTGGAAACTTCCTGGTTGGCAGGAAGTATGTCTCAGTTCTCTATCAGTTAAGGGGATTTTCATAGTGTTTCTTTGTGTGTCTTCTAGGAAAACAAAATTCTCTCCTGCCTCTAGTATACAATTACAGCAATAAATATTTCTTTAAATATCCACTTCCCTGATTCTGATATGCGCCCATTTCCCAGGGGATGGTACCTTTCCTCCCCCAATTTCAGAATTACTGCTCCAGTTAATCTCTGAACCCTTTTACAACTCAAAATTCTGCAAGCCAATTCGTTGCCAACATTTGATCAGGAGATGAGTGGAGATGAGAGGGATTTAAAAAGTATATTGGGCAGCTTTGTTCTTAAGCTGGTATTGGTGCCATTGGGGATCTGGAGAGGTTTTGTGGTCAGATTTTGATTATTTGCTAGTTTTGGCAACTGTTGAGATGTTAGATCTCATATTGTTTCTATCATATTTTATAGTTTCTTGTTTAACTCTTTGCTGAACGTTTTAGACACACTTCAAGACTCTCAAGCTTGATTTAAAACAGAATTGGTAATTGTGCCTCTCTTTTTACTTCAGGCTCTCCTGGCAGGACCTGACTCCAGGTTGTTGGGCAGTGTTAGATCCCTATGGCTGTGTTAGAGGATGGTAGTGCACTGAGTGGTCATCGTGATCTCAAACAGAGGAAAAGACTTTATTGCATTTAAAGAAGGTCATGCATTTAAAGAAGACTGGAATCCCCACAAGTGGGACCAATCAATCTGTATTGGCTTTATAAATTTATTCTTATTCGATGTTTTGATACTTCTCTTTGAAATACCTGACCCTACATGTTTCTCTTTAAATTATTATAGATTTCCCAAGATTGTTTACCTTTCTGCATTATGCTCTCCTTTGATATTGTCCTCTGGTCAAAGAAACTCCGTAACTCACCCACCCCTCATGCTCCCCACCACCATTGAGTTCAATCTATGCATTTTAAAACTCCATCTTTAGGAACTTTTGAGGAAACCCTCACCTCCCCATACCCTCACTCCAAACAATAGTGCATTGGAGGTCATTTCAAATACAGTTCATTGAGACTGGAAATGGATGAAAACTTCTGTGTGTTTGCCCTTAAAAAGAGAGGCTGCTTGCCTTGTTGAGTCTTTGACAACAGGCTGTGTTTCCTACCAGCACTTGACTGTGGGCCCATACTGACATTTTTATAGCCACATATTACATTATTGATTTTTCAGTTCATAGCTTAAAATCATATTGATAAGAATATGACCTCCAAGCATTGGAAAATCAACTCCAGGTCCTGAATTCTCTGCATGCCAATGCTCTAAGTCACATGAGCAGAGTGCCATTTTAGGTACGTTACATAAACCATGCAGACTCTAGGTTAAATGGTTCTGGATTTTGTAATGTGAAAAGACCTCTGGTGACACAGCAGAATGTAGGTAATATGTGTCACTTTACTATTATTGCTATATGCCTAAGAGCTATTAGGAGGTAATCGTAGACATTAGCTTATTAGTTGCCACACCAGCAAACATTCTCTATCCCTCTTTGCATCCTCCCTTGCACAAGTTAAGGTACTACGATTTGCTTAACAGAGAAAAACCAACAGCTCATCAGCTTGACATCACAGAGATCTCTTGCTTGGGTAAAATCCAACTGGAGGTGGAAGTTGAAGGGAGGCTCTGCTCCAGGCAGTCATTCAGGGATTGAAGCTTGTTCCATCTGTGATCCTATTCTCCACTAGAGTTTTAGAATCTTTTCCATTTATCCAGTGAATGGGGAAAAAGAGAGTGCAAAGAATTTTGTGGGAGATTTTCATGGGTCAGGGGAAGAAGTAGCCAACATTCACTAGCCATAACTCAATCACATGGCCCAAAGAGGTTAGGAAGTATGGTCTTGCTCTATGTATGTCTGGAATGAAAAAGCCCAGTGCTGCCCTTAGACCTGACACAGAGGGCCTCTGGCCTGTGCCCCCAGCTTCAGAGAGTTCTACATACCACAAACGTATGTGTAAGAATACACTTATGACGGAACACATAGCTGCCTCTATCATGTGGATCTGTTGCTTAGCCCTGACACAGCACGACTTATAACCCAAACATCCGCTTCTGTGGCTAACACAGTTCAGGCCCCAGGGAAGTGCTTCTCTACCTCTCCAGCCGTGCTTCCTCAAAACAACATGCAGATGGGCCTGAATGCCAGGAAGATCTGAGGGTGTCCCACTGTTGAAGTCAGAGAAAGACAGTGCTGTGGAAAGCAGGAAGAACTCAACAATGGAAGCTTTTAGGCAACGTAAAAGACAAATTACACACATCTTCTTCCCAGATACGAAGGATGTGGTAGGTTTTGGCATAACAAAATATTATTCCCAGGAGTAAGGAGAACCCCTTCCCTGCTTCTCTTTGTGCTCTCCTGGGTGACATTAGAGGGACTCACAGGCAGCTTCACCCTTATTCTTCAATGTGTTGTCACTATGAAGGCATTTTTCAAGGTAGAAGTGGAGTTGCCAGATTAAGCAAGTAAAAATTTAGGACGTCTTTTTAATCTGGCAACCCAGGGCAGGCAGAACATATTTTATTAAACTATTTGTTAGCTTGATTGATAACTTTAAAATCTTTATAAATAGGGAGGGTGGGCCTACATATATAGTCTTTTCTGGGGTCCCCAAATATTTAGGGATGAGCCTGGGCCCAAGTTTTGTTTGGGAGCTTCTCAACTTAGATGCTATCACTTCCTTTCCTGGGCTCTGGGTATGGATCAAGTGACGATACTAAACAAACCAGCACAGCCAACCTCCTGGTCCAGAGGTTCACATGTGAATAAGCTGATCTGATATAAGTGATTCTTTGGACTTTTTCCTGGGAATTAAGGACAAAGTTATTCCTGGTTTTGCTGCTGGCTTTGATTAAGGAACGCATGGACTAAGGAGGTGCCAGCAGCCATTTTAAACCACAAGACAGCCACTTACAAAGACTCCCTGTGACCCAACTTTAGTCAAGCTCCTCTGAGCTGTCTTTTCACCTAGGCCTTGACCTTGACCCCTGGCTTGTCTTTGGCCTGCCCAGCTGAGTTTTGGTAAGAATCATGCTAAATTACTTCCCACCCTTGATATGGCATCACCCTTGATATCAAGTTTCTCAACCCTCACTTTCAATGTACAAATCTTTGGCCTGCCATTAGCAACAATCTTGTTAGGCCAGTTTAGCAAGAATCCCCTACCCCTGATGTCTCTCCTCTTAGTAATTTCCAATCCACTGACACCCTCATCCTGTTCCTGGGCTATAAATCCCCACTTGTCCTTGTCATACTCAAATTTGAGCCTGATCTCTCCCCACTACTGCAATACTCGTGAATAAAGTCTTCTTTACTCCTTTAGCTAGTTTTACAATAATTTTTATTTTTCTTTCCCACCATCTTAGGATTAAACTGACACCCAAGAAAGTAGAATGGAAAAAACAGAAACTAAGTTCTTGACGCTAAGGTCGAGCTGGCAAATCAAATCTCATATGAACCCAGTCTCAAATGTGGACTCTTTGCTACAAAGCCAGGAAATGTTTTTATTGATCAGGCAAATTTGAGTTATGTATTATGATACTTGCTATCAAAAGATTCCTGACAATGGGAATGATTGGTTAAGGATATATACAGAGGATTTATAAACACAGCGCCCTGCAGAGTGCAAAGAGGGTTTTACAAAAAGAGAAATGAGATCCCAAGAGGAGTTCTCACAGGGAGATTGTTATGCTTACAAAATGAGAAAGCAAGGCAGGTGATCTCTGCTGAGCAACTTCAGCACAAAAGAGCCATGGCTGAGGGAGTGGTGATAGTAATCACTATCCAGTGTGTACTGAGAGCTGATTGTGCACTAGACACTGTTCTAAACATGCTCCATGCATTATCTTACTTATTTTCTCAATAACCCAATGTGGCACTTACTATTATCTTGGCTTCAAAGAGGAGAAGACTGAGACACAGAAGGGCTAAGTAACTTTCTCAGCATTGCACAGCTAGATAGCAGTGGAGCTGAGATTTGAACCCAAGTAGTCGGAGCCCAGAGCACACGCTTTTAGTCATCACGTTATTCTAAGAGAGGTCAGCTATGAGGTGGGTCTTGAAAATAGGATGGGGCATGAATGGAAAAAAAGATGGACATAATTTCTTCTGAACATCAGGCATCTTTAAAGGCCAGTGATGGTTAACTTCTCCAGGAAATATTCTCAGACCACACCTGCTCCAAAGACCCTACGTTTCCTGGACTCTTTTCCTTTGTACTGCTGTCACGACTCTCACACATGTGGGCAGGATTAATTGCTGTGTATATGTCTCTAATGTCCTAGAAGGGTAGAGGTTCTGTCCATTACTTTCCTGACAGGCCTGAGCACAAGGTCAAGGCAAGGTCAGGGATTCCATCACTATTTAACAGACAGACAATGGGCCACAGCAGTGTCTGCTCAGTTGGAGAGAAAAGATGCTACTGGACAATAGGAAGATGAGCTTGGGGCAGCAGGCAGGAGCCCAGAAAGCCAGCAACTGTGCTTTTATATTTTGTGACT
This sequence comes from Rhinopithecus roxellana, assembly GCF_007565055.1. Classification (NCBI taxonomy): domain Eukaryota; kingdom Metazoa; phylum Chordata; class Mammalia; order Primates; family Cercopithecidae; genus Rhinopithecus; species Rhinopithecus roxellana. The sequence goes on from NC_044568.1 coordinate 11,588,963, forward strand.
GGCTCTGTAAAATGGTACAACAACTATGGAAAACAGTTTGGCAGTTTCTTAAAAACGTAAGTGTACAGCTATCGTATGCTCCCTTCTAAGTATTTATCTGAGAGAACTGGATCCCTATGTTAAAATAACGCCTTGTTCATAAATTGTCATAGTAGCTTTATTTGTAATAGGTTAAAAAAAACTGGAAGTAACCCGAACCTTCATGAGCCAATGAACCAATAAATCAATTGTGTATCCATACAATGGAATACTTCTCAGAAATGAAAAAACAACAATAGCAATGAAACTATTGATACACAGGGGAACGTGGATAAATCTCAAAATAGTTATGCTGAGTGAAAGAAGCCAGATATAAGTGGGTATATAATGTATGATTCATTTATATAAAATTCTTGGAAAAACACACTTATCCACAGGGTCAGAATGCAGAAATCCTAGGCTGCCTGGGATTTGTGGGAGGGAAAGGAGTTGGGGGGAGTAATCACAAAGGAGTCAAAATAAATTTTGATGGGGATTATCTTGATTCTTGGTTGCCTGGATATGTAACATACATCACAACTTACTAAGCTGTGTACTTTGCATCCTTGCAGTTTACTGTGTGCATGTTGACCTCAATGTAGCTGAGGGGAAATAATGATTCTGGGAGTAGCCTACAACAGCAGTCCCCAACCTTTTTGGCATCAGGGACCAGTTTTATGGAAGACAATTTTTCCACAGACCTGGAGGTGGGGTGAGTGGTTTCGGGATGATTCCAGTGCATTACGTTTATTGTGCTTTTTATTTCTATTATTATTATATTATAATATATAATGAAATAATTATACAACTCACAATAATGTAGAATCAGTGGGAGCTCTGAGCTTGTTTTCCTGCAACTTGATGGTCCCTGGGCATGATGGGAGACAGTGACAGATCATTAGGTATCAGATTCTCATAAGGAATGCACAACCTAAATCCCTTGCATGCACGATTCACAATAGGGTTCACACTCCTTTGAGAATCTAATGCCTGCTGATCTGACAGGAGGTGGGGCTCAGGTGGTAATGAGAGTGATGCGGAGTGGCTGTAAATGCAGATGAAGCTTCACTCACTCACCTGACACTCACCTCCTACTGGGTGGCCCACTTCCTAACAGGCCACAGTAGTACTTTGTGGAGGCCTGTGGGGAGGGTGGGAGACCGCTGACCTTGAGCAAGGATCATTAAGACTCAGAAGTGGCTACAAGGACACACTTTTGAAGAGCCATGCAGTATGCAAGCAACTATGACAGCTTAGACAATAATGCAGCAGAGCGGGCAGACCTGAGAGATGTGTGGAAGGCAGAATCAACAGGATAGATCAAGGATGGCTCGAAGTGTTTTGGCTCAGGTGTCCAGGTGGATGGGGTGCCATTTAGAGAGAGATTGGAGAGAAGCAGGTTGAGGGAGTGGGGAGGTAATGAGCTCATTTCTTGGGGAATTGAATTGAGCCTATGGAACACTCATGAATAAGCAATTTAATACCATGCTAAAAAAAAATTTGAGACCAGGGACCACATATTTTGGTTTATGCCTATATATTATGCCCAGTGAAATAATATGTCTGTAGTGACTTTTTAAAAAATTCTCAATAAATGGGTAAGAAACCATGAAGTATGGTTCTGATCGTTTCCTACTGGCTATAATTAATGAGTCTTTTTGCTTTTATTTGTTGCCTGTTCTATTCTAAATACAGATATAGATACAGATGCAGATATCCCTTTTTTGGGTCTGATTTCTCTGAAAAAAAATTTTTTTTAATAGAAATAGGGGTCTTGCTATGTTGCCCAGACTGGTTTCAAACTCCTGACTGCAAGCAATCCTCCCACCTCAGTCTCCTAAAGTGTTGGGATTATAGGCATCAACTACAATGACTAGACTGGAATGCATCTTCAACTGCTCAAAGAATATGACTAATTCTGAGGATAGACCTGTCAGAAATACAACCTCTTCCCTGTACTAGAAATAAGAATATTGACAACTTTTGACAAGGAAAAGCAAGCAGGCTGGAGGAATACCACCTGGGATGCGTTTTCCAGCAGCACTGCCAAGAAGGGAGATATTTTGGAATGAGAATCTGCTGGTAGAGGATCTTGGAGAATCTGCATATTTAAAAGTTTTTAAGATGTATGTGTGGACCATCATTCAGTCTGACTCTTCATTTGTTGCTTAGAGTTCTTTGTGGGCCATTCAAACTTTCAGACCTGGTGTGTTCATGGGGAGAAGGGACACAGACCCCATATTCTGTGAGCCTGTGGTCTTCTAAATGCCTTTGCTTTTGAATTCTGAATAGCTTTCAGCCATTCTAGTGGCAGAGACAATCAGCTCACTTTGCCCTTGGTAGGGTGGTCAGATATTAACTTCAAAATGCATTCTCTAAGAACCAGTGCCCTTCCCTCCACCCAATAGTACAGAGAGAGGCTTCGGCATTCAAAGCTAAGATGCATTGTGCACACCAGCCCTAGAAACAGACAGGTACCGAGGCACCATCCCACTCTTCTTTAACATAAACACAGCCCACATACCAGATGCTCCTGCCACAGCTGATTGGACCAGGAAGAACACTCATTTGAAGGGGGACCAATCCACTGGTTGGTCAGAGCTCTATGACTTGTATGTTATGATAGCCAAGTCTGTGTCTTATTTAATACACTCTGAAAGCACAGCTCAGCAGCTTGGCTGCAAAAACTGTGGGAGCCACAGATTTGAAACTAACGAGGCATTTCCATCCCTTATACCTTTGTGTGGCTTCCTCCTCATTCACTGTCTTTGGCTCCTCATTGTCACATTTCCTGAGGCAGCTGTTACAGAGACTCTTTTCCTGTTCAAACATTGTGAATGGATACACTTAAGTGAAGTACCTACCCCTGAATTACGCAGCCTTGACAGTGACTGGGGTCTTGTAGGAAATTGGAAGCTCCTCCTTAGAGATGTGAATACATGTAGTGTTACTAGTATATATCACCACCAATGCTCACTACAGATTAAATAAATGCTCTGTAAGTGAGATGGTGAGCAGTTGATTTGGAGATGGACCATCAGAGTATCAGTGAGGCACTGAAACTGCCTTTGCAAAGATTATGACACGAGAGAAGTCGAGCATGGCTGAGTTTACCTTGCTTCTAACCTCACAGGTTGGCTGTCCTCACTTGTTCCTGGGCATACCATGGGAGAAATTTAGTTTACAGTTTAACTTTGAAGCAGGGATGATAACAGTCCCTCCCTAAAACTAACCCCCTCCGTGCTCAGGGACAGAAGTTATCTTTGTAAAACTAAAAAGGCCATGAGATTAGGCTTATGGGAGGAGCTTAAATTTTGCTAAAAATATAGGCATAGCTAAATGATAACCAGACATTAGTCCCTGGTTTGCTTTTCTATAATTCCTTGGGGCTTGGAAGTCACATGTGGCCAGGATCGCGAGGTGTGTGACCTCCTCAATTGTTCCTATAGATAACATTACTATTGTAGAATCTGAGATTGGTTTTTGAGGTGTTTTGCGGACTTTTGTGTTCTCGTAACCAACTCTATCTGGACCTTGACTCATGACTCTACCAGTCCTGTGGTCCCCAACCAGAGGCAGACTCAGCACAGGAGGACCATTTTCCACACCTCTGCAATTTCATCCCCAACCAATCAGCATCCCCCTGCATGCCAAATTATCCTTAAAAACCCTAGCCTCTGAGCTCTTGGGGAGGCTGATTTGAGTAATAAACTCCTGTTTACTGCTTGGCTAGCTCTGCATTTGTTAAATTCTTTATCTGCTGTCTCGGCGAATTAGCTGTCTCTATGTGGTAGGCAAGAACAACCTGATGGGTGATTGCAGCACAATGGGCTTCACTGGAGCCACTATATGGAAAATTTCCCAGACGTTGGCAAAAAAGAAAAATGGCAGAGACAAAGCAAGGATGTGGCCTGGAAGGCTAAGGGACAAGGTGAGAAGTTGGAAGAAAAGAATACAAATGAGTTTTGAGGAAGGCAGCTCAGACGGGGTAAACATGGTAGAAATGACTGCTGGTGGGATGTCCAATCATGCCCAAGAAAGCTGATATCTGAAGGTTTATATACTTGGGCACAAGACTCTGTGAGTGGGAAGGTATTACTATCTGAAAATAAGACTGGAAAGATAAGACTGCAAAAAGCTTTCCTTGCTGGGAGAAATAGTTTGGACTATATCTTACGAATTACAGGAAGTCATTGAAGCCTTTCGGGGAGATGCGCTAAGTGGAAGAAACTTTGTTGCCTTACGTTTGTTAGAGAGTCAGTGCTCTGTTGGATTCTAGTCAGAAGAACCCCGAATAAGCACCGAAGGAAGAATCTAAGGGCCTGGGCTTAGAGTTTAGCTCTCCCAGTCTCTCTGGGTAATGTCTGTAATCCTATTTCTTCGTTTGTAAATTGCAATTCTAATCTCTGCTCCTCCCACTTCACAAAGTAGTTTTGAGGGCCAAATGACATGATAGAGTACATGAAAGCACCTAGCCAAATATAAAGCACTATATAAACAGTAATTTGGGTTATTGTGTTATCACATCCAGCTGGCGCGCCAAAGCCATATCTTACTGGTGAAATTCAGCTGTTTTCTTGTCATGAAAGGGAGGACCATTAAGATGATCAGACGGAGGGGGGAGAAAGAAAACCAACATTATTTAGCTGAGGCGAGAATGCTCTCTTATTGAGAAAGTTACATCATTTTAGACTTCTATAGTAAAGTTTCAATGGTTGATTTATTTATTAGACATTTACTGGGTACCTCCTATGTGCCTGGGAATAAAAAGGTAACTATAATAAGGTTCTTGCTATCGAGGAATTATAATAAGTTTTCTTGCTTAGTGTCCAGTAGAAGGAGATTGACAGGTAATCATATAAGTGCCCTAAAATGCCATAGGGTCAGTGTTTTTGCATATGGTGACCTCAAGTGCAAGCAATAAAATGGTCCATTCTACTTGGTATCCAGAGGTGCTTTCCAACAGGGACTTTTACCTGAGCTCTCTTCCCTCCTTCCTGCAATCTAAAAAACTCTTATTGAGTGCATAACTTGTGCCTGGCCCTGCATACTGGAAGTAAAGCAGCCAGTTAGGCAGGCAGACAGAGTCCCTGCCTTCAGGGACCTTATATTCCAGAAGGAGAAACAGAAACCTAAGAGCAAACAGATACGTGAAGAACAGGATTTCAGATGGTGACAAGTAAAATAAGGTGATGAATGAGGGAGAAAGATTTAGAGAAATGAGAAAGGCCTTAAGAGTAGCTACATTTACAAAAGCAGAAAGAAACAGGTGGAGTTCATTTTAAGAACATGCTTTATTTCAGCTAATGCAGTTTACCCTTGAACAGTACAGAGGTTAGAGATGCCAATACCCCACACAATCAAGAATCTGCCTATAATTTTCGACTCTGCCCAAACTTAACTACTCTCCAAAAATGTTAGCATACTGTTGATCAGAAGCCTTACTGATAGCAGAGTTGGTTAACACGTATTTTGTATGTTGTAAATATTATATACCGCTGTATCCTTACAACAAAATAAGCTAGAGGAAAGAAAATGTTATTAAGAAGATCACAAGGAAGAGAAAATATATTTACTCTTCATTAAGTGGAAGTAGATCATCATGAAGGTCTTGATCTTCATCATCTTCATGTTGAGCAGGTTGAGGAGGAGGAGAAAGAGGAGAGTTGGTCTTGCTGTCTCAGGGGTGGCAGAGGCAGAAGAAAATTCACTTATAAGCAGACCTGTGCAGTTCAAACCCATATTGTTCAAAGATCAACTGTATATCCAAACTGTTATCACTTCCACATGCAACCAATATAAAAATACTAATGAGACATTTTGTCTTCTTTTTTCATACTCAGCCTTTGAAATCCTGTGTGTATCTTGCACCTAGGGCACATCTCAATGTGTCCTTGCCACTGTGCAAGGGCTCAAAAGCCAGGTGTAGTCACTGGTCACTGTACCCAACAATGCAGCTCCAGCTTCTCCATTAGACCAGGCAAAGTCTCCTCCTTTCTTTATTGCATGGGTATCTTGGCCCTATTCTTAAACCCCATAAAAGGAATTTTTAAATTTAAATGTAATCTGCAAATGCCAACATTACCAGCAATGTGCTCTCATTAATTGCTGTAAGGAATATCCCAGAATTGACCTGTTGGGCATGTTGGAAGGACTGAGTCAGAGTGTTGGTAAGCCATCCCTCACCAGGCAGTCCTTGGGGCAGGGGCGGGTCAGGATGGGTCCAGCCTTCAGAATGGGTACCAGGGAGCCAGCTGCATGGATGGACTGGGCTTGCTTTCTCTGTGAAGATCCCTCCTGGGCTGAGACTGGAAAAAAGGAGCTCATTTTTGTCCTGTAGTAGTTCTCACCCCGGCAAAGAGGAAAATGAAAATGAACACTTTGAAATGCTAATTATTTAATCTCTGCCAATGTTGGCTGCTTCCAGCGGAGCCTCATGCTCATTTGTAAAATGAAACCATTTTAGGAAATAATCCAGGTCGGGAACGTGTGGCCTGAAGGAGAGCTGAGGCAACCTTCCCCGAACCCCTCAACCTTCCCGAAGGCTTGCACGTCCTCCCTGTGGTATTAGGCTGCCCTCCTGGCTCCCGCTAAGCATCTCTCATGAAGCCGCTTTAGTTTAGAGAATTTTGCCAGCAGAATGCCATGGGGGTTGAGAGCTCTGGTTTTAAGCGCAGAAAGACCTGATGACTTCTGCACTTCCTTCCTGAGAACCAAGCTGCAGTTTTCATGTCTCTAGAATTTTCCTCCCTAGATCTGTTTTGACAATCACGTGACATCATTTATGTGGTGTGTGTGGCACTGCTGGTGTCCCATCTAGTCAGCAATCAGTACATTTTAGCCACTCTTAGTTTCATGGTCATTGTTAAAGAAGATCTCAGTCAGTTCGAGCTCCTGTAACAGACTACCATAGACTGGGTGGCTTTTAAACAACAGATATTTATTCTCACAATTTTAGAGGCTGGAAGTTTGAGACCAGGGTGCAAACATGGTCAGCTTCTGGTGAGGGCTTGCTTCCAGGTTGCAGACAGTCAACTTCTCCTAGTTTCCACATATAGAGAAAAGAGAGTTAGCAGCTCTCCAGTCTCTTAGAAGGGCACTAATTCCATTCATGTGAGCTCCATCCTTATGCCCTAATTACCTCTCATGATATAACTATCCCCCTAATTACCTTTAAATGCCATCACATTGAGATTAGGGTTTCAACATATGAATGAGGGAGGGGGACAAACATTTAGTTCATTGAAGAGGATTGGCAGTTGTGTGGTTATTTCTGACACACAATCATTTGTTTTGTTTTTGTTTAGTTTAAATTACTCCTAACCATAGAGAGAAAGAACTCTCAGATAAAATCTCTTCCTTTGGCCCATATAAGCCTGTATTATTCTGCTGTGTCTGCCATAACAAAATACCACATTCTGGGTGAATTAAATGACAGAAATTTATTTTCCCATAGTTCTGCAGGCTGGAAGTCCAAGACCAAGCTGTCTGCAGAGTTGATTTCTCTTGAAGTCTCTCTTCTTGGGTTGCAGATGGCTGCCTAGAATAGCCTAGTCCCTGTGTGCTCATATTCCTGGTATTTTTCTCCTTTTTCTTATAAGGACACTAGTCCCACTGGATCAGAGCTCTACCCTGATGACCTCATTTGACTTTAATCATCTCCTTAAAGGCCCTTTCTCCAAATGCAGTTACAATGGGGATTAGGGCTTCAACACAATGAATTTTGGTGGTGGTTGGGGGGATACAAGTCAGTCACATAACAAAGCCCAATCCCAAGTCTCACATAAAAATTCAAAGTATGGGATATGCTAACAGAGAATGAAAGAATGACATTGCATTCCTCAGTTCTTTGGAATACACACCTGAGATTTCTCCCCAAATCTAATTACGTATATAACAGTTTTTCAAACATCAGGCATTTAACTACTGTCTCTATGTTTTACCATACTCACGGTCCCCCACACTGTAATTTATTTAGTATCGTTCTTGAAATTGACTTTATATTTAACTTAAATACATTTATTTTAAAAATAAACTTGAATCACTACCCAGAAATGAAAACTTCCTTGCTGTTCATAAATAAAGTGATAATCAACTAAACCAGTGAATAAAAGAAATGGGGGCCGGGCACGCTGGCTCAAGCCTGTAATCTCAGCACTTTGGGAGGCCGAGACGGGTGGACCATGAGGTCAGGAGATCGAGACCATCCTGGCTAACATGGCAACCCAGGCTTTTCTGACTAGGAAGTCCTTGCGGGGGGGGGGGGGGGGGGGGGATCCTTTACCCCAGGTGTCTTTTCCTATCAGGCTGCAAGAGACGCAAGGTTGGAAAACAGAAGCAATTTGGAGGTGGGGGTGGCGAGGCTCATGCATGGCTCTGTCCCTGGGGGCCACAAAAAAAGCATCAGTTTACCAAAGCTGAAACAAATCATGATTGATGGATCCCTGACAGAAGTCTCCACCTTGCAAAGCCCATTGAACCAATTACCAGAAGCATCTTGGGTGCCTCTCTGACCACACTAGGCTCCTGGCAGAACTTTCTTTTCAGATAACTAATTTAGCACCAGATAGCTAATATTGCTGACTTGTGTTGACTTGCAGATTCACACACACACACACACACAATTCATATATTAATTTATCTTTACCACAGTGCTTGAGATGTTATATATACACATATAGGTGTATATATAATACATATATATGTGTGTGTATATACATATATATGTGTGTATGTATATGTATCAAGCACTCCAGTAAAAATAAATTTACAGTGCCAAAATGAGATTATTTCTGTAATGTACGTCATTTGGCATTGTGAATTTATTTTTACCAGAGTGCTTGATAGATTATATACATATACACATATATTATTATATGAGCAATATAAATACAATATATCAAATACTTTTAGCCCTAACTCTATCCCAGGAGAAACAAGAAGATAGAATTTGATCTCCTTTCTTCTTTTAGCTCAGCTAAGAGCCCAAGCTAGGCTGTGGCAAAGGAAGTAGTCATTTTAAGGTGAAGACAGGTGAGCTCACCCCAGGCCATAGCCCAGCCAGCCCCACATTTGTCCCAGAATCCAGGGTGAGAAAAGTCAGCGATTGGCCGCCACTCCTAGGGCTCCCACCTGTTCCCAGTCCTGCGATGCAGCAGGTTAAACTGGCAAGAGATCGCGGGCGTTTGACCCCTGCGCCCAGATAACTCTTTCAAACCCCGTGTTCCACGTTGCCACTTTGTCCCCGAAGGCTGCCTTCGAGGTCTGCCCTGGCATTCAGACGGCCATTTGTCTCCTAGCAGGCCCAGCCAGTTGCCTGTTGCTGTCAGCGGGGGACTAGGGCCTGGCAGTTTCATGCCTTAAAAGTAGTTTTGTGCAAATGAGCTCCTCCCAGCCCACTGTAGCCCCCACGGCCCACAGGAGAAAAGAAGCTGGTTAGATTTAAGCACACAGAGGGTTTGGGAGCTGGGGGTGGGGGTGCGGTGTTTATATTTTCCTGCCTCCATTAGGATGGGCGGCTGAAGGGTAGGGAAGGTAGGGGCCGAGCAGAGAGAAACTTCATTTATATGTTAATAGTTGCCAGCACCCGGGCTAAACTGACAGAACTATTTCATGGGAAACTGACAAATTTTGTCAGCCAGGCTGTGCGTCCACATCTCAATGGAGCAATAATCTTGATTAGCAAAACAATTGGGGGCCTCCGGGTTCTCTCTCAGGTTACACTTGGCCAATGTGAGGAAGGCTGGGGCCTTCAAGCTTGAACACATTTTCAAAAGCCGCCGAGTTTAGGCAAATGAAGGGAACCGTTGGGGTGGGGGCGGGGGTAGGGAGGCAATGGACAAAAGGGGTTAATTTGATTGACCGAATCTTCATAGTCTTATAACAGTCATTTACTTAGCAAGTAATTCCGCAAGAAACCAGTGGCGCCGACAGGAAATTGGAGTGCAGGATCTGTTTGCCCCAGATGTGTGGGAATTTTAGCCGCCTCCTCCCTCCACTTGCCAACCCTGGAAAATAATTTCGCATCCCCCTTGGGGCCCTAATTACCACATGCAGGATAAGTCACTATCTAAAAATACACACACACACACACACACACACACACACACACGCTCCACACCCACAAAGTCACTGCAGGCCGCTGCCGTTACCTCATCTTGATTCAGGATTGGTCTTCATTTTTATTATTAGTTCATTGTATTGCTAATTAAATCTGGAACAAGGTGATTTATTCCCCTTTCTAGGATAGGAACTCTGACCGCTTCAGAAGCTCCGGTTGCTTTATTTTCAGTCCGACCAACTGGCCCTGTTTCTGTTTGTAAACATACACTCAGGAAGGGCTGCGGTTCCCCTATCTGCCTGGATACCAGGAGAATCCTTGAGAAGAGGCTGTCCTCGCCTGGGCGGTGAGTGAGAGGAATACACTCAGATTCCACACCTCCCCAGTGGGAAGCTCTCACTCACTGTTAGACCAATCCTGCTACCCTCCATTGCTCAGGCCTCCTGGAAAAGCAGTGGTTCAATGCAATGTGATGAATTAATTTATTTTAAGCTTTTTACTTTGAAATAGTTATAGACTTACCAACACGATACAACGAGGTCCTGTGTACCCATTACTCAGCTTCCCCTAATGGTGACATCTCAGGTAACTAGTGCGCATTACCAAATCCAGAAAATGTGTTGTCATAGTACAATTAACTGGACTACAGACCTTACACAAAAGTCCCTTTTTTCTTTTGCATGCACTCATTTGTTTTTATGTTGCTTATCTTTGTGTATCATTCTATGACTCATTTATTTTTTAATGTAATCACTAAACCAGTCCTGGGATTTCAGAGCTGGAAATGTCATGGTAATCACTTCATCCACCCTTCTCTTCAATCCTCTCCCACCCTTCCAACAATCACCTCCCTACCCTGCTCTAATCTTGAGTTCCCTCAGGGAAAAGAAAGAAAAAACCCTTTAAGAAATCATCAAGCTACTACTTACACACTTCAGATAGGAGACACATTACCTCTTGAGAAAAGCTGACTTTTCTTGCTTGACAGTTCACATGAAGACCCAAATTTTCCCTGTCTCTAGTGGCTGCTCAATGACTCAAACACTACCATGTAGCTCTGAATTAAGTCAGTGGAATACAGTGGTCGTCAACCTTGATTGAACCTTCAAATTACCTGCAGAGTTTCTGAACACCCCAGTGAAGAGTGAACCCCAGACCACTTCTATCACAATCTCTGCAGGTGGGACCCGGGCCCCAGTATTGTTTCTAAAGCTTCCCAGTTGATCACTGTACCCAGTTGAGGACTGCTTCATGCCAATCCTTCAAGGAGTTGAAGGTATCCCACATCCCACATAAGTAGGGTTGCCCGATAAAATACAGGGCACCCAGTTAAATTTGAATTTCAGATTTTAAAAAAATCTGGCTGGGTGTGGTGGCTTACACCTGTAATCCCAGCACTTTGGGAGGCAGAGGCAGGTGGATCACCTGAGGTCAGGAGTTCAAGACCAGATTTACCAACAAGATGAAACTCCATCTCTACTAAAAATACAAAAATTAGCTGGGTGTGGCAGTGTGTGCCTGTATTCCCAGCTACTAGGGAGGCTGAGGAAGGAGAATCACTTGAACCCGGGAGGCAGAGGTTGCAGTGAACCAAGATTGCACCACTGCACTCTAGTCTGGGTGACAGAGCAACTCCGTCTCAAAAAAAAAAAAAAAAAAAAAAAAAAAAAAAAAAAAAAAGCAACATTTTAGTGTAAATATATTCCAAATGTTGCACAGAACATATTTATACTAAAAGTATTCATTGTTTATCTGAAATTCAAATTTAACTGAGTGTCCCATATTTTTATTTGCTAAATCTGGCAACCCAACACCCTAATCTTCTCCTCTCCAGGCTAAACATCCTTATTTTGGCATCCAACATGTTTCCAAAATGCTTCACCAGTCTGTCACCCTCTAGAGTAATGAACTGGGGTTTCACACTTGCTTTTTGAGTGGCTCCAGTGACTGGTCCCTTAGTTTTGGCCTCCTATACTAACTTTTTGTACCTTGAGACTGGTGTTGGACTTTTTTGCACAATAGACTACTATAGGTTCTTTCTTTCCTTGGTCCTGGGTCTTTCTAGGCACCAAATGTGGGAGAGTGAGGGTTTATCCAGGCAACTCCTTATTCCTTGGATAACCTGATCCACATCAGGGTACATGTTATAGCTACTCAAAGTGTGATTCTTGGATAAGAAGTATCAGGATCACCTGGGAGCTTGTTAGTGGAGGGGAGGACGAATTTGCCCCCTATACTCTTAAGTTCAGTTACTGGGGGACTGTGAATTAAACAATGACAGACAGATAATATACAAGAGAAAATACACACATTTTGCTTAATTTAATTTAATTTTAATTTCTATTTATGTATTTATTTATTTCTTTATTTTGAGACAGGGTCTCACTCTGTCACCCAGGCTGGAGTGCAGTGGCACAGTCATGGTGATAGGGAGAGGAGGCAGAGAAATTCCGGGCAGACAGGGACAGGTCCCCACTGAAGACCCATCTTTGAGCCAAAAGGCCTGAGACTGCGGACCACAGTGAGAACTTATATCCCTGTTTTCCCATTCAAATGTTGCCTTTTCTTAAACCACACATGGCCCTGCTCTGCCCCATCCTGTGCCTATAAAGACCCCAGACTCAGCTGGCAGGGAGGAGAAGCAGCTGGACATCAGAGACTATGGCTGGCCATCGGAGAGAAGCAGCTTGACTTCAGAGAGAAAGCTTGATGGTGTAACTTTGGAGAAGAATCCAACTGGAGATGGCTGGACTTCAGGGGAAGATTACCTACCACCCCTCATCCTCTTTTCAGCTCCCCTTCCCACTGAAAGCCACTTTTCTCAGCAATAAAATCCCTCCATTTACCATCCTTCAATTCGCTCATGCAACCTCATTTTTCCCAGACGCTGGACTAGAGCTCAGGAGCCACAAGTGTGGATGAAAAATGCTGCCACACTTGCTCTTTGCCCTCACTGGCAGAGGGCAGCTGTGGCCCCACCAAGCTGTTAACACTTAAGCCATCCATGGATGGCAGAGCTAAAAAGAGCACTGTAACATATTATCTGGGGCTTCAGGGGTCACAGGAACCCCACATGGATGCTGCCATGGGACATGCACGGTGTTCACTCCTGCCAGCACCCAAAAGTGCTCGCTCCATCTCCTGCACCTGCTCACCTGCACGCTCCCTCCCATGAGGGGTGGAACATAGTGGGTGTGAGTGAGTGGAGTTTGATCTGGCTGCCACCAGTTCCCATCTAGTTTGCTCAAGTGCTCCTTCCCACAAGGAGTTGACAGCAGCAGGCTGAGTAAATGAGGCACCCTTTACAAGTCTGGTGAACGTGTCAGGGAAATATCCTGCTTCAATGGCTAATTGCAGCCTCGACCTCCTGGGTTCAGGTGATCCTCCCACCTTAGCCTCTGAAGTAGTTGGGACTACAGTACAGGCACACTCCACCATGCCTGGCTGAGTTTTGTTCTTTTATTTTTTGTAGAGACAGGGTTTCACGATATTGCTGAGGCTGTTCTCCAATTCCTGGCCTCAAGCAATCTACCTGCCTCAGGCTCTCAAAGTGCTATGATTATAGACATAAGCCACCTCATACCTGGCCTAGAAAATATCACGTTTTATTGACACGTGGAGTACATACACCTGGGAGAACCCAGTGATGAGAAACTCAAAGGAGTGGTTAGAATTTGGAGGTCTGTAGACCTAAATTAGCAGGTCAAGGGAGAAGGGAGAAAGGGCATTTATGGAAAAGCAAGTGACCTTTTGGAAAGATAGACAGACCCTAAGGAGAATAAATGGGAGCTATGACAGTCTTGTGACAATGTCTGTTTGGGTGTGGTGCCAGCTTTTCCTCTCCAAGAAGAGAATATTAGAATTACTCCTAAGGGAGGGACTTTTAACAATTAAGTTTTTTGGGAAAGGTTTTGCTTTTATACAGATAAGGGATTTCCGGATCTAAAATGCCTTCAGCCCTAAAAGATTTTATGTCAAAATAGCATATTTTGGGGTTGCATGGCTTGATCCTCTTCATTAGAAATGCAGAATAGCAGGCCCCACCCCAGACCCACTGAATCAGAATCTGCATTTTATCTAGATCCTCAGGTGATTCTCATTCACATTAACCTCTGACAAGCACTGTCCTAACTACAGCTTTTGTAAATGCAGCTTCTAATACATAGTGACTCTTGTTATTTAAAAAAGTCTTGCTCTGTCTTAAACATATGGGTTTTATGGGGTATATAGACCCTATGGGTATGTGTAGGCCTCCTGGAAGAGGTGAGCATTCTCACTGCACTCATCTGGTGAGAGGAAGCAGAAAAGAAGTGTCTTAGTCTATCTCTGTTGCTATAACAAAATACCTTAGGCTGCGTAATGTATAAATAATAGAAACCTATTGCTTATAGTTCCGGAGGCTAGGAGGTTCAAGATCAAGGTACCAGCAGATTCGGTGTCTGGTAAAGACTCTCTGCTTCCATGATGGCACCTGGTTGCTGCATAGTCTGGAGGGGACAAGAAATGTTGTTTCTTTACAAGGTGGAAGGGACTGAAGGCCAGGAAGCTCTTTGAAGCTTCCTTTATGAGAACATTAATCCCATACATGAGAGTATGACTCCCATACATAAGAGTATGACTCCTATACATGAGAATATGACTTCATGACTTTATCACTTCCCAAAAGGCCCCACTTCTTAATACTTTTGTAGGACTTTCCCCGTAGTTTAGCTAAAAATGGGGTCCTTGTCCCATGACCATGAAAAATTAGGCTCATAGACACTTAGGCTATAAAAATTAGGCTCATAGGGTAGAGAAGGGCAGGGTGTATTGGGCAAAAAAGAAAAAAAAAATAAAGGGAAATGGGGACTCTCAGCAAAACCAGAGTCCTGCTAGTGGGCTTCCTGCCTCTCAGATTGAATCCCAGGTTCCACCCCTGAACAGGAGAGACCAGGCTCCTGCCCCCCGCAAATGGTATGAAATTCCATGCCTCCACCCCAGCACACACTCCTCCCCCAGTGCACAGGGCAGTCAGAGGTTCTCTGGGGACCCCTTTATACTTGGCTGTCTCAATACCATCACCTTGGTGCTTATGTTCCAATAGATGAATTTTGGAGGGACACACATATTCAAACCACAGCAATAGGAATGCAAGAGATAGACCTTGGGTCAGCAGGAGCAGGAACTCCAGTCTATCATTGGCCTGGATCTTGCATCCTTACATGGTAGAAGGGAGCTCTGACAAGGTAGTCGATGGTACTTCCAGGGGATAAGGAGCCAGGAGGAGCTGCTTACAATGAGAATTTGCCAATCTGAACAAGCCAGGTAGCCTTATGCCCTGGCTTTCTCTGTATTTATTTTTCCCACCTCATCTTAGAGCTATGAGGAATTACAGGAAGGGTTTGTCCATAGAGGACAGAAACAGTGGGCAGTAGCATCCTCTCTCACCTCAACCCAGGCCAGTGTGGAGTTTACAGAAACACTCAGGAATAACCACCAGAAAAAAGTAATGCTCAGGTGTTAAGAGTCCCAGCTGCAAAGCTTCACCCTCCATCCTCATGTAGAGAGTCTCCCGTCACTTGCTAACAATAAAAAAACAGTTTTATTTTGTGATGGAAGTGGCAATTTTCATAAGGTTCTTGAAAACTTTTACAGTTAACTCCTGGGAATACAGACTTGGAGTCATCTCTTCTATTTCCCTAGAAGCTGAATTCAGTTCTAAGACATAGGAAGATCCCCAAAGTATACTTGCATGTATTTTGCATTTATATTCTCTACATCCTCTGGCTTTAAGGTGGAGGAAATAGCACATCATTCTTTCCAAAATTTAAGCTTCATCTTTTTTAATTAATAAAGGCCAGCAGTCTTTATTGTTCAGCATTTGAGGCCAAACACCCCAAATTTCTAACAGTCACATACGAGGTGGATGTGTTAATTCAACCTAAGTTTTCTTTTCTTTGTTTTGCTTTGTTTTCTACTTTATCAGATTCTAACATGCTAAAGTTTGAAGAGATCTTAGAAACCATTGAATTCAGGGGATGACAAAAAGATTTTTTGATTCAACCCTGGTAGAATGAAGATTGTGTTAAGAGGAATTTGAGGCTATGTCTCAGCTTAGCAGAATATATAAAAATGCTGTAATTGATTAGTGATGTCTGCATGGGCAAGCAATGTGGAAGTGGCAACTCTATGCTAGGCACTGACCAGTGCAAAGCTGGGCCCAACCCTCATTTTACAGATGAGGAACCTAAGTACTAGAGAATGGAAGTGATTTAAGCTCATATAGAAAGCCATTAGCACAGCCAAGATGTTGATCTCTTGACTTCAATCTATTTCCATTATGCAACTGTAGGCCTCTAGTATCCTGTTTGATCACCTGCACTACAGGTTAATTGCTAAAATTCTTATTTTCTTGGTATCTTATAAATACAAAAATATGCAAAGAGTAACTTCCAACTGTCAATCCACTAAGCACACATAGTAAAAACTCAAAACTTTTTAAATGGATTAGGAAAATGACCTTTGTACACATACTAATATCACAAAATAAGTGGGTCATGGGTTAAATTCTCAGGAACATGTTTATAATGGTGCTAATGATTTTAAAGGTAAACATTTGAGAATGAATGATTTATCATTATTTTGCTTCATATACAGAAGAACACACTGAATCCCAAACATCTAATTTAAAATTGCATGCCACTAATCACAAAGAAGAGTACCAGATGAGGAAATATAAATAAACAGTACAAATCTTTCTCCACTTTTATGAAAACAGCTCAAAGAGCAGGCTCTAAGAGAGGCAGGTGAACAATGACTTGTTTGTTCAGTTTTTTTAATTTAAAGAAACAAGGTGCTGTTTGCATGTGACTCAGAGCTGTGAATTGTGTAGGAAAGCATGATCAATATATAGTAATGTCGAGATTAATTAGTTAATTATTTTATTAATTATTATTATGGATTGCACTCATTTTTTCCCTGGAAACAGAACTTTTTTTTATCAAAGCTGGTTCTCCAAAGGCTGAAGGAACTTAACAGCCACTTTTGCACTGGGTTGGAAGCTATGGCAGGAATCAAACTTATTCTTCCAATATCCTTTTATAATAAGAAAAGTTTGATCTTGGCACATTGTTCCCCAGCCAAAAACTACATTTCCCAATTCCCTTTGCTGCTAGTTGTGGCTATGCAGCCAGATTCTGGGTGATGGGAAATGAGAACTGATGTGTGCAACTTATTCATCACAACTTTAAAAGGGAAAGAGTGTGCTCTCTTTCCTCAAATTCCCTTCCCCCTTTCTCTCAGTGAAACGTAGATGTTGCAGGAGGAATTAGGATGGCAGCTATCTCAACCATCAAGAAGGAAGCTGCATGTCACGTTGAGAGACAGTAGAATGAGTTTGTGTCCTTGATGCCACTGAGGTACCATATGCCACTGGACCATTCGGAGGAATAAACTATGATCTTGTTTAAGCGATTGCATTTGAGGAGTTATTATTGGTAGAAGCTGAGCATGGATTTGTTACTATATCTGAGGAGCATTTATTGCATCATCTTGAATGCAGGTATTTTTCAAGGTCTCTTGATGTTAGAGTAAGCAGAGAGCCAGAAATAAGCAGGGAAGGGAGCCCCTGATAATAGAAGTCCTGCAGATGATGCCCACTGACAGTCAGTGCTGCCTACTGACAGCAAAAGACAGTGGCTACATTGGCTACTTCTGGCCTTGTGGTTGGGCTCCTCTGGCTCTGAAGGGGACTTATCAGGCCCTAGCCACAGATAACCATGCCAGGGATTTTCTCCGCTGATAAGCATGCACACTTCTCCAAAAAGTTGCCCTAGAGCAGCCTTTTGCTCATTATAATAGTAAAAACTACACCCCTGGGTGGAGATTTCAGATGCTAACGAGACATGTGTACTAGCAATGTACAACCACAGAGCATGTGCACCAAAAGGGACCTCCCAAAATATGGTTGCAAGTGACAACCCCTCATGCCCCTTCATGAATAATCATGTAAGATTCTCCTGAAGAGAGTCCCCCAGCACTGACTGCTGTTGGCTCATTCTTTCCAGCGGCCTGTGGCTCATTCTTTTGAGCAGCCTGCTCCACCTTGTCTTTCAGGGTGTACTGTCTTTTTAAATAAAACACTGCTATTATTATACTATTTTTCCAGCCAGACCAGCCTAAAGGTTTTTCCACTCCTCTCTAGGAATGTACTTTGTCTTCTTTCAATAAATTCTGCTACTTAACCATTGCTATGTGTCTCTTGGTTGAATTCTTTCTTCCAAGTTAGACAAGCACCAAGGATTCCCACACTTCCTGGTAACATGTAGATACTCCTAACCCACTGTCATGTTTCCAATAATTTGGAAGCATCAGATCATGATCCACTATCTTCTAGGTACCTATACTATATGAGTTATACGTTGAAAATCTTCCTGCGTTGAAAATTTCTCAATAGGAGAAACTGAGAGAGGCAGCCCTTCACTGTCACTAATCAGTTCCTTTTACACACAGGTTGAAGGTTGTTAGCTATTTTCAATTGTACTTAGACTAAAACCCAATTCCTTACATGGCCTTGAAAGTTGTGATTTTGTCCGTCCCTACCTTCACCATCACTTCCTACCATCTCCCTCTTACCCACCCTCTCTGCTCCAATGCTGTGACCTTTTTCATTTCATAAATGAGATTTGGCAGTTCCTTCAATCTGGTCTTCTCTCCCCCAAGCTGTCCCCATGGCTGGCTCTTTCTTCCCATCAATGACTGACTTTAAAGGTCAACTCTTAAGAGAGCAAACCTACGCGGAGTCCCATCTAAAATCCACCTGAAGTGCCCCTTCACTTATCTTTCCTTCATTTTTTTGTCCATTTTTACCATAGAGTTATCACCATGAGACATTGTCTGATTGGTTCATTTTCTTGGCATCTTGTATTAGTCAGGGTTTTCCAGAGAGGCAGAACAAACAGGGTATATGTATACATAAAAGGGAATTTATTATGGAAAATTTGCTCACATGATTACAAGGCAACATCACATAATCGGCTGTCTACAAGCTGGGGAAAGAGAAAAGCTGGTAGTGGCTTGGCCCGAAAGCAAGAGAATCAAAACCAGTGAAGTTGACAGTGCAGCTTTCAATCTGAGGCTAAAGGCCTGAGAGTCCCCAGCAAATCACTGGTGCAAGTACCAGAGTCCAAAGGCTGAAGAACCTGGAGTCTAATGTCCAAGGGCAGGAGGAGCAGAAGCAAGCATCCAGCATAGGAAGAAGTGGAAGCCAGAAGACCCAGCAAGCAAGGACATCCCACCTTTCTCTGCCTGCTTTGGTCTAGCTGCACTGGCAGCTGATTGGATGGCACCCACCCACATTGAGGGTGGGTCTTCCTCTCCACTGACTCAAATGCTAATCTCCTCTAGCAACAGCCTCCCAGACACACCCAGAAACAATACTTTACCATCCAAATAGCATTGTTCAATCCAATCCCATTGATTTATCACACATCTCTTTCTTCTATGGGAATGTCAGCTCTGTAATAGTATGGACTTACTATCCCAGTGTCTATGAAAGTGCCAACACATAGTAGGTGCTCAGTAAATATTTGTTGAATAATTACAGACTGAACATTTATGAGGCATGTACCGTTGTTGTCCACAGTGGACAGTTGAAGATAGGAAGGGAGGTTCACAGAACTCTCTCAGAGCCTGGTATGAGAGTGCTGACTCAATGTACTGCCCTGTTCTGTAGACACTAGGCTCTTTCCTTCTAGGAACTAATCTAGATTCCTTGAAATTTTCTGTCAGTAGCTTGCCTGTATTACAGTCTCCGTGAATATCTGTTAATTTACAAGGTGAATCCACTAATGGGGCAGTCAGAGATCATAATACATTTACATATTCAAATATAAAGGCAGACAGCTGTGGCCAACTTTTTTTTTGGCCGTTTTACATCTGAATGTGGAAAAAAAATATGTTTTTGAACTTGGCTTTTGAGTCAGACTTGGCTGCTGATGATAAATGGCAAAGCAATTCTGATCTTATCTGGACAGTTTTTCCATGAAATATAAAGGGAGAAAGAAGCCAGAATAAAGATATGAAATAAATATATTGACAGAATTCAAAGAAAAGATAATAGATTTACTCATGTTCCTGGCATCATTGGTTAGTGGGAAAGGAGGCTTGCCTAGCCAGAACTGTGTTTGGTTATAGATTAATAATCCAAGGTACAAATGGTTCCGGACAATTTAGAGAAAACATAAACTACAATATTCAACAAACTGGAGTTCAAAGGTTTCTGGAATTTGCTAAGTGTTCTAGGTCATACATTTTTCAAAAGTGATGACACAATATGGAGTTTTTGAACTTTGCAACACAAATAGCAAGTAGATTTTTGCCTTGTGCAACTATTATTTAAAAAAAGAGAGAAAGAAAGAGAAAAAAAGAAAGAGAAAGAAAGAAAGAAAAGGAAGAAAGAAAGAAAAGGAAGGCAGGGAGGAGGAAGAAGCAAAGTGGAAAGGTTAGAATATGCCAACTGTAAAGTTGCTGAAAATCAAAGAATAATCTCATAATTCGACTGTAGGAAATGTGCTTTCAGTTCATATTCTGTGTTGCATAGTGGTTGCAAGCATGGTTTCCAGGTCACTCTGCAGATCCCCATCTGCCTCTGATCCTTACTGACACTATGATCTGGGACAAGTGACAAAGCTCAGTTGATAGAAATATTGTTTATGTCCTATGAGCTATGCCAGGCACATTTAACTTCTTCCTGAATCCACTCTTACTGCTCCAGTCTGTTCTCTATGTTACAGAAAGAGAGTTATCTTTATAATACAGATAAAGTCATGCCTCGATGTCTTTGCAGAAAGATGAAGACCACAGTTCTTACTCTGCTTCTGTCGCAGTCTACTCAGATACCTCCTTGTTCTCTGTGCTCCAGCCACACTGGACTTCTCCAATTTCCTTCAATATGCCATACTTCCTGCCTCAGGGTCTTGGCAACTGCTCTTCCCTCTACCTAGAATTCTCTTTCTCATCCTTTTGATTCCAACTGAATTATAAAGTCTATAGAGAATGGCCCTTCTCCACCTTTCTGACCTGCTCCTTTCTTGCATGTACACAGGCGAACTCTGACAGTCAACTGTCAAACCAGTGGGTATTGTCCACTCCAATTAGACTGGGGAACAGAGTTGGCTTCTGACTTGGTCACTACCTCCCTACAACTTAGCACAAAGCCATGCACATTGACAAGCACTCAACAACTACTGCAAGATTGAAGACAATGAATGCATCATGGCCTCAGGGGTTCCAGGTCCCCATTTGTGAATGATGGGATGACATTACCTTTCTCATAGGTTCACAGAGAAGACTGAATGAGAGAAAAGTATGCAAGGGGTTTGGAAACCGTGAAAGGAAATATGTGAGTAGGGGATGACTATAATTTTTAGGTATCTACTGATGATCATTTCAACTGCAAGTGACCAGAAATGTAACTCAAATTAATGGGTTTAATCTGAAAAAGCCAATTCCTTGGCAGACACAACTGGTTAGACCGGGCAAGAAAGGTTGGCTTCAGGTGCTGAAATGGCATCATCTGAATTCTCTCTCTCTCTCTCTCTCTCTCTCTCTGTCTCTCTCTCCTTTGTGCATTTTCCTCTCTGTTTTCCTACGTTCAATCATTGGCCAGACTTTCCCATTGTGATGATGACCAATAGATTCAGGTTACATTATGTTATACCAGCCTAGCACCCCCAGGGCAGAGAGAGAGAGAGCCCTTTTCTCTAAAGCTTTGGCAAAGATCTATGAAAAATTGTCTTCAGCTCACCTTAAGCCATCTGAGCTGGTCACTCTGGAGAGGGGGATGCACTGACGAAAGGGCCAGGTCTAGGTTACACAACACCTTCAGAATGGCATTAGTCACTGGGAACTCCATGGACTGAAAAAGGAAAGTGCAAAAGAAAAGTGAATGTTTGTGCAAAAGAAAAGTGAGTGCTATTAACAAAAGCAGAAACAAATGCAGACTGGGGAAAGCAACAAGCATCCTCTATAGAGATTCACCAGTTCAAATGAAGAATTTTTTTTTTTTTTTGAGACTGAGTCTTACTCTGTCATCCAGGCTGGAGTCCAGTGGTGCGATCTCGGCTCACTGCAACCTCCACCTCCCGGGTTTAAGCGATTCTCCTGCCTCAGCCTACAGTAGCTGAAATTAGCCACCACGCCTGGCTAATTTTTGTATTTTTAGTAGAGATGGGGTTTCACTCTGTTGGCCAGGCTGGTCTTGAACTCCTGACCTCAAATGATCTACCTGCGTCGGCCTCCCAAAGTGCTGGGATTACAAGTGTGAACCACAGTGCTGGCCAAATGAAGGAATTTTTGGCTCCCATCTCCTCACTCTAATCTTACTATGTCAGTTGAGTTCTGTCTTTTCTCCCACATGTTGGAAAGGCAATGCAAATCATATTCCACAGCCATCTTCACGTAAAATAACATTGCTTGGGGAGGGTTTGCTCTGAGTTGGGAAGAAGGAGGTAGGGGAGGTGTACAGCAGAAAGCGAGTGAAGTGATTCGGTCCTCTGTGCGTTAAAGCAGGTAAGATCAGAGTAGTCACATTCATCTCATACATCTGAATCCCCATAAAAGACACAATAAACCCTGTAAGAAGAAAAATGCCCCAGGCCTCAAGTTTGGGGTTCCTAGGAAACAAGCATATTAGGGAACTCACTGGTGTTAATGAAAGAAAGAAATACCACCAAGCATCATTAGACAGTTGACTTTGTCATTCATTATCAGTGTGATACTGGACAAGTGTGGCATTTGCTGATGGATAGCTGAGCCAATTCCTGTTCAACCTCCTTGTTTCAAGGGAGAAAACTGTGGCCAATGAGATGTAAGAAAAAGTCACTGGGTGGGGCTTCTGGAGCTACAGCAACCATCTTGTAATAATGAAAGTGAACTGCACACTCAAAGTCTTTATGTAAAATCAAGAGGGTTTTTTGTTTGTTTGTCTGTTTTTGGGGGGTTTTAGTGTTTCCATGCTGGCTTAACTAGCTAGATAATGGCTACCAGTGTTACATAGAATAACAACTGATTCGCACATCACTTTCTGGTTCCTTCTCCATTTTCTCAGACTGGTGGGAGCCGTTTTTTGAATGTGGAGTGATCATTTACAACAAGCTTGTCCAACTCGGGACCTGTGAGCCACATGTGGCCCAGGATGGCTTTGAATGTAGTTCAACACAAATTTGTAAAATCTCTTAAAACACTGTGAGATTTTCCTGAAATTTGTGTTTCCTTTTTTGTTTAGTTCATCAGCTATCAGTAGTGTTAGGGTATTTTATGTGTGGCCCAGGACAATTCTTCCTCTTGCAACATGGCCCAGGGAAGCCAAAATATTGGACACCCTGATTTAAAATAAATAACTTTGCTCCATTCAAATTCTAATATTGTAATACATCTAAAAAAACTTATTATTACTATTTGGGTCCTGAATCTTTTTAAAAATGTTTCATGGTAATTTGAGGAAACTTTCCTATGAAACTTTGCTACATTTCTTGAACATTCACTTTCTTTTGGAAGTTGTCAAATTGTATTACTATCTATAAAGAAAAAAATGTCTAAGCTGAGTGCAGTGGCTCACACCTGTAATCCTAACACTTTGGGAGGCATAGGTGGGTGGATTATTTGAGCTCAGGAGTTTGAGACCAGCCTGGGCAACATAGTGAGACCCTAGCTTTCCAAAAAAGACCAAAAATACAAAAATTAGCTAGGTATGTTCCTGTAGTCCAGCTACTTGGGAGGCTGAGGTGGGATGATTGCTTGAGCCCAGAAGGTCAAGTCTGCAGTGAGCCATAATGCACCACTGCACTCCAGCCTGAATGACAGAGAGACCCTTTCTCAAAAAAAAAAAAAAAAAAAAAAAGAAATCTCTGAAAAGATTATGCTTGGTGTTTTCCTTAGCAGTCACACAATTCCAGTTATCATATTTTCATTGATGAAGTTAGAAAATAAAAGAGAGTTATATTTCCAGTTGTAGAAACTGTATTTGTTTGTTGCCATTGAAGTGGCCTGTCTGGTACTCTACCATGATGGTACTTCATGAGAGTAACCAACAAAACGTGAATGGACTTAGTGTGTGACAGGTGCTCATAGGCCTAGGAGGCAGATGATGGTTATGGCGAAAGACAAGAAAGACACTGATCTTCTGCATTTAATTTGTGAAACAGCAAGACATCCACCAAGAGGACATTTTGAAGTGGAGGTGTTTCCTATGTTGTGTCAGCTATTCTTGTATTTTAACAGAATCATAGAACACTGATGGGAAGGCCATAATTTCTAGGAAAAAACGTCATAGAACATTGATGTTAAGGAACGATATTAAGTTCTACCTAGTCCTCCACAGCCTTCCTTTTACAGAAACAACCCTGGATGCCCAGTGAGGGAAAATGACCTGCCCAAGGTCACATGGCCAGTTAATGATAGAGCCAGGAGTAATGCTTGGGTCTCTGAGATTTGCTGTTATTTAATCTCATCTTAATGGCTATGATCAAAGTACATAGTTTCTCTCACACATAAAGAAATAACTTGACTTTTTAAAAAAGTTGGCTAGGTGACTAATGAACTATGTCTACCATGAAGTGGGTATTCTTAGTCAACTGCCAAGGCCTGTTCGTGCATGTGCTTTTATTTCTGCGTGACAAGCCCTCATTTGGATGCACAAGTGAACACACATACCCCTGTGGAAAGATCATTAACTGAGCTGTGGTGGGGCTCACCGGTGGTCAAACCACATGTTTGTGTGTGCACAGGTGGAAGTGATGGTCAATCTGAAAGTGCTTCTACCACCTTGGGGCTGTGTCTCAAACATAGAAGTTCCCTCTCCTGGGTAGTATCCCTCTTGTCTGAATTAAAAAACAAAGTCTACACTTGCAGCTTGATATCTGCCTATCTATCATCTATCTTCCTGTGACATATGTGTTTGTGGGTATGCTTGGTATGTATGCTTGTGTGTGTACATGCACTTATATCTATAAAATGATAAAGATATTTTCTTATCAGATGGTTTTATTTGTCAGGGATCTTGCAAAAAAAAAAAAAGGCATACAGTTTTTAACCCAGTTACAACCTTCTGCATCAAAATTGGGTTTTGTAGGGTTTGGTAAATTACATTGCAATTTACACTCATTCTGACATTAAGTATAAATGAAATTAAACTGTAATGAACAGAAAGCACAGTTTTAAAGAAAAAAGAAGATATTAAAAGAGAGGCTGCTGGACTATATGCCCTATCTGAATACTGGGGCTTCAGATTTTGTTTCCTTTTAATTTATGTTTGTACCATTTGAACGCCCCTCTGCAAGTCCCTCTTGGAGAAGCCTGGACAGCCTTTCTGAGGTGAGACATCAAGCCCTTCTGATTCACAGCACTGTAGGGCAGTACTATTGCCACAGATAAGTTGAGCCCAAGCCACATAATTTGAGGACCTACTTTGAAATCAGAGCCCAGGCTTAGAAATTTTCTTCAAATTCTGAACATTATAAGCCAACAACGACAACAACAACAGCAACAACAAGAAATAACCCAAAGCAAATGTCCCCCAGTTCTCTTTGCCCTAATTTTTCACCAATATCAAACTCTTAACCTTCTGAATGTACAAAGAGATTCTTATTTTAAATCCAAGAAAGAAATGACCTCTTCAAATTCATAATGAGGTATGCATTGAACGGAACACAGCCCAAGGTGAGTCATTCATTAATCATAAACAAAACAGCCCCTGATCAAGGACACATAAGCACACACTGTAAAAAGAGGCCAGATTGCCCAATCCCTTTATTTAATATTAACTACATTATGTTTTTCATGTGAGTTCTGAGAAGGTGATTTTCTCACTTTATTTGTAGCCAGCTCAGTGTGAATGGATAATTACTTCCCTTAATGCTGTTTCCCCTGAAGGTTAACCCTGTTCAACAAGACACGATTGAATCTTGCCTCTCATGGTTGGGTGGGGCTGGAGTAGGGGGAAGGGTCTGCATCCGTAGCTAAAGACCTTTAGCTGAATTCTTCAAGCATAAAAACATCCACCAACAGGAATATTTCAAATGACATGAATGATATTTGTGATTAATAACCACTAACCAGAGAAGTACAGTCCAAGAAATACGGATTAGCTTATTACAGATATCTGATATGCTAATTATCTTCAAAAATTTCATTGCTGATGACTGTTTTGGCAGAAATTTGAGCAGGGGAAGAGGAAATTTAAACTTTTATGTAAGTTGGAAACAAAGCACTTGGGCAATTGGACTTTAGAAGACCTGGGAATGGTATTTGGTATTTAATTCTGTCTGATGAGGAGGAAATTAAATAATGAGAACAGAAATCAGTGTGAAGATTGAAACTTGAGTCAACGAGAACTTGGCCGTCACCATCAGAAGCTCTTCCTTACCTTCCTTGACAAAAGGTTCCTGGCCCTGAAATGAACAGGTAACATGATGTGGTTTGGCAAGACTTGCCTGGGTGCCAGTCATGGGTGTGTATCACTGCTTGTGGAAGACCAACTGTTTCCTAATGGATTTGCTTCTCATTCCCAATGGAGACCTCTGCAGCACCAGCTACTTTCACTGAAACATCACAGAATATCCTAACACATGGTAGGGGACTCAGGAGAAAGCCACACAACTTTCTGGGAGGAGTCTGGAGCACACTCTCTCATTTTACTGATGGAAAAGCTGACTTCCAGAAAGGATCAGCAAATTAGCAAAGATTTCAAAAGGATGATAGAATTCAGGCCATAGATAGCCAGCCATCTGCTGTGGGAATAGTGAACTGATATCACCAGGCCATTTACATAACCACACAGGTTCTCAGTCTCACTTTCCAGAAGTTTACAATCAAGAAGGACATTTTGATGTTGACGGCAAACAAAGTAGGCTTAAAACACTCCTCAATTCAACTGCAAAGCAGGAAAGGTGACTCTCCAGCAGGGAGGATCCCCATCTCCAGCCCTCCTTTCTGCAGCTTCATTGCCAAGGTGCTACTCCTTTTGTTTCTTTCTCTACCATCCCCTAAGTGGATTGAGGTGTCTTTGTATTCTATTAAGTAGGTGCAAAAGTAATTGCAGGTTTTGCCATTACTTTCCATGACAAAAACTGCAATTACTTTTGCATCAACCTAATACATTCTGGAAGAAAAGAAGTGGGTCACATCAGGCAACTGCCTGCGGCAGTGATCAAGACCACCTTGCACCTCTCAGGCTGGACAGGAGTAGTCAGATTCATGACGCTGATCCCCAGAAAACCAGATAATCCACATTAAGCAAAGGTCCACAAAACAATGAGTTTATCAGAGCAAACCAAGAGTTAAAGCAGAACACTCCACTGAACACAACTTAAGCCTCATGAGGACTGAGACCTGTGCTACCTTATTTACTGCTCATCCCCCTTCAGACACCTCACCCACTGATCTAGAACTGGTCTGACCTAGATTAGGGACTTATTTCTAGAAAGAACAACTGATTTGAACATTTTGAGCATCTACTTGGTGCCAGGCTGCTAGGCAACTATAAAAGAGACAAAACCACTGCCCTCAATGAGTTCTCAGTGAATGCAAACAGAAGAGAAGGTGATAAACCCAGTGGACTAGTGGTCAAGACAGTGGACTCCTAGCGGCCAGATTAGTTCCTTAACTTTGCCATTTATCGGCTGTGTGTCTTTTGACAAGCTACTTACCATCTCTGATCTTCCATTTTCTCAAATGGAAAAGGTGGAGAGTAATAATCCTAACATACATAGAGGATTCTTTGAAGGCTGTGAAATCACAGACGTACAGATTCACACAGAGGGGTAACTAGAAACAGAGAAGAAGTCAGCTCAATGACTACTTTGGTTGTCGCCAAAGCTGCAATTGCAGTTGCCTTGTGTGTTGCAGGCAGCTTTGATTGAAAAGTTAATCAGTAGGCTTGAGTCTCTATCAATAAAAAGGAGAGAGATTGATTTAAATACTTGATGATTCTTTTAAAAAAAAAAACCCTAAACCCCAAACACCTTAAAACATAAGCGATAGTGAATCAAGAGACAATGAAAGATGAATCATGGCATATTTTCATCAGAACAATACAATTTTCAAGAAGAAAGTGGCCTCAGGGGCCAGCCACCGTGACTTATGCCTGTAATCCCAGCACTTTGGGAGACCAAAGTGGCAGGGATAACTTGAGCTCAGGAGTTCAAGAGCAGCCTGAGCAATACATCAAAACCCCCTCTCTATTGAAAATGCAAAAAATTAGCCAGGTGTAGTGGTATGCACCTATAATCCCAGCTGCTAGGGAGATTGAGGTGGGAGGGTCACCTGAGGCTGTAGCCAGCCATGATTGTGTCATTGTACTCCAGCATGGGTGACAGATGAGAGCCTGTCTAAAGAAAATGGCTTCAGGAGTGAAAATTCAGTCTTGATGTGGAACTCTAAGAAGGAAGATGAGTATGAAAGATAGGAGAGTGGCTGCTAACTGGTTGGGTAGGTGTTTATAGGTGCAGGATGAGCCAGTGCCTGCCAGAGTTCCCTGACACCATGTTCACCTCCATCCCACACCCCCTACTCTGGCCCAAGGGTCTCTGAAGGCTCAGAGGGTATAGATGAGGTACTCTTCTCCTTGGCCCAATCACATAATGGTGGACAGCTTAAGATGAGCAACAGTTAGCATTCAGCAGAGAGGAAGAGCTTTGTAGGTTGAAGAGATCTGGCAAGGCTTCCTGGAGGAGGGGTATTTGCATGGGGTATTGAAAAATGGGTATTTCAAAGCGAGAAGTATATTGAAGTCATCAATTGTTATTATTATTATTATTTGAAGTCATCAAGTTCAACCTTTTAGCTGATGATTTGAAAAAAGGATCAACACGTCGGGTGGTAAAAAACAGGCAAAAGAAATGCAGTGTTGTCTCTCAGTTTCCAATAGGTTCTCAGGATAGCTTCACTGGCCTTCAGTAAACTGCTGGTAATGGAATGGTAATAATAATTTGTATTTAGTAAGTGTTTACCATGACCAGGCTCCATACCAGGTGCTTTTCAGGTAGTCTCTTATTTACTCTTCTCAATCACCTTGGGAAGAAACAAATTTAACTGCCTCTCATTTTATAGATGAGGAAACTGAGCTTCAAGAAGGGGGAGTAACTAGTCCTGAGTCACACAGTTGGTAAAGTGTGGAGCTGTCTTGAAAGTTCACCTGTTCACCTACTGCACTGCTTGAAGAATATTTCAGTGTATTACAAATCTGTTCAGAAGCAGAACAGAGAAAACAAAAATCTCCAACAGTGTACAGAGCTTATTTGCTAGCAATATACATGCACATCAAGTGCTTAGCACAGTGCCTGACACGGTAAGTCCTTTCTACATCTTAACAGAGATTTGCTTTTTAATAATGAGCTATTTACTGCGGAGTCAAGAAGACAACAAGTACTCAGGAAATGGCAGGTGTTGCTGTAATGAATGGTACGATCAACATATGAGCTCTATTCCCTATCACCTTCCGCTATATAATCGAAGTCCTTGCCACTCTTGGTTTTTCCCTACCATTTCTAGTACAAAATGCATTTTGGGGGACTCTGTTCCCTTGATCATGCTGTTCTCTTAGCTGGAAGTGTCATTTCTTCATTCTTTGCCCATCTCATTCCGTAATGCCCAGCTCAAGAACTGCTCTTCTGTGGTGTTTGTTCAGACCTCTTTAATTTCCTTGCCTGATCCTATAACCAGGATATCTTTATTTCTCCTTGGTGAAGGCTCCAGGCTTTCATTACATCTAGATAAGCCCTTATTAATTTTTCGTGCATCATTCTGAGATGGAAACATGACCATTTCCCCCAACTCCACTCTGATGTCCTTGAAGTCTGGATGTTGTGTGTTAATACTTACTCTCTTTTCATTCTTCATCCTGCCAGCAGCCTCTAGAACTGGGCTCAGCACCCAGTAGGCACTCAAGAGTTGATTTGAATTACAGAGAATTTGGGGGAGTCCCACTTTCAAACATATGCGTTTTTTTTTCAGATGTATTGCTCAATACACTGTTAGCAGATATTGAGTCCTTACCAGAAATATACTCTACTCAGAGATCTCAGTCTGCTGTGTAGAGAAGAGTTTTGATGGTACAGAATAGGAATCAGAAAAGTCTTGAACAGGAATGATTGGCAGGAAGAGAACAAGGAAAAACAGCACTGTTTGGGGATTACAAGCCATGCTGCAGATATCTGTAAATAGGATTGTTGCAATATTGGCCCCCAAACCACCATTACCATAGAAACTAGAACTAGGTCTGGGTAGGCATTTCCCAACTTGCTGCATGGTGATCCTGAGTAGGTTTGGGCTGGGCACCTATTTGGCACCCTCTGAGAACATGCCGTGGTAAACACAGTCCCCATCCCCAGGGAACCTGTCAATGTCACACATTCTATCAGGCACTTAAGCAACCCCCAAATCACTACTTTACAAAAGCATCTTTTGATTGATTCATCAGCTACTAAACAGGAAAGACACAGCTGTCACAGTGTGGGGAGTGGCAATTAGCAATGGAAGAAACTCACAGGTTGGAGTTTTGAGATTTGGCATGGAAGATAAAGCCAAAAAAGAGATCTTGGCCAGGCGCAGTGGCTCACGCCTATAATCCCAGCACTTTAGGAGGCCAAGGAGGGCGGATCACAAGGTCAGGAGTTCAAGACCAGCCTGACCAACATGGTGAAATCCCGTCTCTACTAAAAATACAAAAATTAGCTGGGCATGATGGTACGTGCCTGTAATCCCAACTACTCAGGAGCCTGAGGCAGGAGAATTGCTTAAATTCGGGATTCGGAGGTTGCAGTGAGCCGAGATCACGCCACTGTACTCCAGCCTGGGCAACAGAGTGATACTCTGTCTCAAAAAAAAAAAGAAAGAGATCTTCATCCAAATACCCCAAGCAGCCTGGCCCATTACCCAACTCACAGATAGGAATAAAATGGAGTGTGAGAACAACATATTAGAATAGTAATATTCATAATGTAATTAACAGATGCTGATTGGGCACTTATTGGTGTTAGGTGTTTTATGTACATCATTGGATGCTCAAAACAGCCCTATGGAAGAGGAATGTTTTTTCCATTTTACAGATGAGGAAATAGGAGTTCAGAGATATTAAACACTTTGTTCAAAGTCAAACACCAAAGAAGTGACACAGGGATTTAGAAACAGGTCTTTCTGAGCCCACTACATGAGTATCTGAACATTTTGATTTGCTCTGTTGGGAGGTGGCCATAGTCCAGGATTTGGTTGTACAAAGTGGTCTTAAGTTTGAGGAGAGATTAAAACTTCCTTGGTAAATCCCTGCTTCAAAGTACAATCTTTTCCTTTTTTCTTTCTCAAGAGTACCTGCTCCTCTCTCCATAGTTAAGCATGCAAATGACCATCTGCATAACATTCTGTTTCAAACTGTTAGGCACTAGGGAATTACAGTTTACCCACTGGCCATATTTAATTTTTTCAATGTGTTTTTATTTATTTTTCTCCTTCTGGGATCTTTTTTAGAGTTTTTGTTTTTTTCCAAAATAGGAAAATTCTTAGTTATTAATCCAGCTAACCCTGAAGTAGTTAATTATTATTATTGGTATTATTATTCTTAATTAGAAACAGGTTTTAGCAGGATTAAAGGAAATTTCGAATAAAAAATGAATAGAGCACATAATCTACCAGCTTGACATAACTTTATTCATGTCTTGTATTTTATTGTGAACAACTAGATCACAGAGCTATATTTTCACATAGGTGTTATGTACACAAACATTCTTGTATATTTTTCATAGATTTATATAATTTTAATTTTTTTAAAGCAAAACAAAAATTCTCTTTCACTGATTTTCCTAATTTCCCAAATGATTCTCCATATATTTGGATATTTAGGTTGGGTCTACTTTTCCGACATTGTGTTGCTAACACTGATAAATCTTGCACAAACACTTTTCTTCCATTTCCTAAGGCAGTAATTTATTTTCCCAGACTACTTTGATGTGTCCTTCCTACCTAATTTTAAAGAGTTGACAAAGGACACTTTAATTTGCTGACTTCAACCATTTTTAACCATCCTTTGATTCTTTTTACTAAGCCAAACACCACCGGGCACCAAGATGGCGTGATCCTCAAGTCACCACGAATCTTGCCCAAGTAGTGGCAACAAGCTGCAAAAGGCAGGCATCCCTCCTGGGATTCCTGGGTTCCCTTCATCAACCCAGCTTGCCTGTGAGAGTATGTGAGAGCAGGGTGAGCGCACTGTGTGTATTAACTGTGGCTTGTGCCCCATGCTCATGCTATACCAAGTACTATGCCAAATGGTTTATATGCGCCAGCACCCAGCACGGTGCTCTGCACATGGCAGTCCTTTGGCCAGTGTGTGCTGAATATTTGCTGTAAGATTGTGTTCTCAGAATACCTTCAGAAGTCATTCCATGATTAGTCCCATTTGGGAGGCCGAGGCGGGCGGATCATTTGAGGTCAGGAGTTCAAGGATAGCCTTACCAACATGGTGAAACCTCATCTCTACTAAAAATACAAAAATTAGCGGGGCGGTAGTGGCGTGCTTCTGTAATCCCAGCTACTCTGGAGGCTGAGACAGGAGAATCACTTGAGCCTGGCAGCAGAGATTGCAGTGAGCCGAGATTGCACCACTGCACTCCAGTCTGGGTGACAGAGCAAGACCTTGTCTAAAAAAAAAAAGAAAGAAAGAAAGAAAAAGAAAAGAAAGAAAATAAAAACCCACATAAAGTCACATAGTTAGTATATGTTGAAGCTAATGGGATGCAGTTCTGCCTAAACCCAGAGGCCATTATATTTCTGTCTTTTTAAAAAAATAAAAGTGTTAAAGCCTCCTGTCTTTACCATGCCACTGTGCTGCTCATGGCTGGAAATGCATCTGCTTATTTATTTTCTTCTCTTTTATCTGATCTAATTTCTGGGAATCCTTAGGAGACCTAAAATAACCCCAAACTCAAGATTTTTATTCTAGTTTTGTCTCAAGTTTTTATTTATTTTTGTTTTTTATTTTTATGTTTTGAGACAGAATCTTGCTCTGTTGCTCAGGCTGGAGTGCATTGGCACAATCTCTGCTCACTGCATGCTGGGTTCAAGGGATTCTCCTGCCTCAGCCTCTTGAGCAGCTGGGAATACAGGTGTGAGCCACTACGCCTGACTAATTTTTTATTTTTAGTAGACATGGGGTTTCACCATGTTGGCCAGGCTGGTCTTGAACTCCTGGCCTCAAGTGATTCATCCTCTTTGGCCTCCCAAAATGCTGGGATTGCAGATGTCAGCCACTGTGCCTGGCCTCAAGTTTTTAAAGAGACAGAGGGACCAGAGGAACAGGTATATTAAAGTCCCTGATGTGTCTCACCGATATCCTAGAGGCAAGCCCAGCACAAATTTGCTCATTTAACAGATGCTTTGGAAGCTCCCATCTGTGCCAGGCATGGGAGTATCAGGATACATGTGCATGAGAGATCTCCCATTAATGTCTCCTATTAAGGCAGAGCAGAATCGTGCACATAATAAGTTCACAATAATTACTGAGCATGAGGGTTTGACAAAGAAAATAAACTAGGTGCTGAGCTATGGATAGCAGGATGGGATGAGGAGGACCTAACTTCCATAGGTTGGTCAGTCACTGCTTACTATCCTGTGCAGTGTAGGGTGTTCAGCAGTACCCCTAGTCTCTACTCATGAGTTGCCAGAAGTCTCTGTCCCCCTCGGTATGACAATGAAAAATGTCTCTAGACATTGCCAAATGTGCTTCAGGAGCAAAATTACCCAGGTTGAGAACCACTTCTCTAGACTTGTAGATCATAACACTTTTGATGTCATGAATAATTTCCAGAATCTGACAAAATCCAGGAAATATGTAAAAATAATAACTATTATGGAGTGTTATGTGTCAGGCATTCTGTTCAATGTGTTACACACATGATCTCATTTAATTTTCAAAGCAGTCATATGAGGAAAGTATTGATTTTTGCTACTTTCTTGAGAGCTAAGATCACACGGCTGATCCTGAGGTTGAATCTGAGTCACTGTGATCCACAGACACGGATCTTTAGAGAGCTGTGACTCTCTAGAGCCATGAACAGGCATGGATTGTCTGCATAGCATCATCAAAATCAGTACATCTCACACTTTAAAGTGCACGTGAATCACCCAGAGAGCTTTCTGAAACATCAGTGTTAATTCTGCAGGTCCAGGGTGGAGCCTAAGATTCTGCATTTCCATAAGCTCCCAGGTGATGCCTTTGTTGCTGGTCCATGGACCACACATTCAGCACCCAGGGCCTAGAGCAGCAGTTCTTACTTAGGCCTTTCTGGGTTACAGATGCAGCCAAGAATCTGGTAAGTTATGGAACTCTGCCCAGAAAACTGCAATTATGCACATACATCTCCTAAAAGCCCAGGTTAGATTGCAAGCTCTCTCTGGAATCATACATTCACCCTTGCCAAACAGATGGATCTCACCTGCTCCCACAGATTTCTGATAAAGCAGAATTCCTAATGCCAGCTTGGCTTACCCCATTCCATCATCTGGAACACTGGCATTCTTGGGGTCTTTGCAGTGCTTAACTGGGGCCTTTTTTGTTGACTACAAGTCCATCACTTCCATCATTTTCCTAAGTAGAAGTAAACAGCAGCCTGTCAATAAAGAGCATTGGCCTCAAATCCAAACCACCACTTTCTTATTTTGCCTAAGCTTAGAAAATTCTTCAAGTCCTGCATGGCGTCTTTCCATAATAATACTTCGTCCTACCCACTCCCCTCTTCCATGAACAATTATCTACGTAATGCATATGCCATGTGATACAGTTATCAGAAAGTGATGTTACCTGAACATACACATACAAAACAATATGAGACGATACTTTGCTAAAAGAACAGATAACCTTAAACATTCATAAGCGGAAAATCTGTGAAATCAAAGCATTTTTTTCTTTCTTACATAATAGCCTTTCATTCTTTTTATGATTTTGTCTTTGAAAGCTCTTTCTGCAGATGACAGATGATATTGTTCTTCCATCCTGTTTCAGACAGAATTAAGGGAGGAAGGGGGAAAAAAACTATTGTAGAGCCACTCTGCTCTGCAACACGATTTTTATAATTAATATATACAACTGAGCGGAGAAAGGTACGTTATAATGAAATGCAATTAAGAGGTGTTTGTTCTTTTTCCACACATGATGACTATAATTTCCTTGGCTGTTTAGAAGTCAACCATTATCATTACATTTTGCACATATCTTTTCTATTTTTTTCTTTTGCTCCCGAATTTGTTTATTTTTCAATAAAAAAACAAACATGGATTTAGAGCATTTGATATTCAGATAACATCATCTTTTAATTATAGTCCTTGGTGATCATTAAATCTAACACCTTTTATGGGATTTCTTGCATTGGCATGACTTCCAATTTTTAATTAATGGACCTTTAAAAATAGCTCCAAATAAAACTGTAATTTCAATTTACAAAAAAGCTTGGGTTGGGCGACAACATTATGTTTTCCTTCCATGTGGAAAGGAACCAATCTGATTTTATAGTTATCTGTCATCTTGGACTTTAATTATAACTCTCCCGTACAACCTGACATTCAGTCGCGCACGCTGGGCTGCCCTCTCTTCAGGCTCCACCGTTTTCTTTCCCTTTTTTCCTGATCCTTCCCAACTTGAATGGAAGAATAAAGGTTGGGAGGATCCACCAGTCACTTGTTGGGGGAGGCTGTGTATGATGGGGTGAAACCAGGCATCTATTCAGATCCTGCTTCTCATTTTCCCTGGCTGTTTTCGTAGCTGAAAGTGTCTGGCAAGTCAGAATCAGTTCAGCGGGTGTAACTCATTTGGAATCTCTAAGCTCAAGTGCTGTGAAACTGGCCTTTGACAGCAGAAACCCACCAACCCGGGAATGTAGAGCCATCAACTTGCACAAGCTTAATACAAAGCTGTGGCTGAAATGAATTTAGGAACTTTATAGGAATGAACAGAAATAGATACAAATGTTAGGGCACTAAATGACACTAAATGTCAGGGTATAGCTTTTACTCAACATCTCATAAGTATTTTGAGACTTAAAACTAACAGTGTTGGCGGCATTTACTCTTCTTTGCTATATTTCTTTCTTTCTTTCTTTTTTTTTTTTTTTTTTTTTTTTTTTTTTTTTTTTTTTTTGAGACGAAGTCTCGCTTTGCCACCAGGCAGGAGTGCAGTGGCGCAATCTCAGCTCACTGCAACCTCTGACTCCCTGTTTCAAGTGATTCTCCTGCCTCAGCCTCCCGAGTAGCTGGGATTACAGGCACATGCCACTATGCCTAGCTAATTTTTGTATTTTCAGTAGAGACGGGGTTTCACCATGTTGACCAAGATGGTCTCAATCTCCTGACTTCGTGATCCGCCCGCCTCGGCCTCCCAAAGTACTTGGATTACAGGCGTGAGCCACCGCGCACGGCCTTCTTAACTGTATTTCATTCTAAGGGATTATTTAAAACACACATTGCAAAGAATGATTATGGCCGCTAAAGAGCCGTGCTTAATATTTCAGAAGTTGCCAGGTGTGGTGGCTCATGCCTGTAATCCCAGCACTTTGGAAAGCCATGGTGGGAGCATCGCTTGAGCCCAGGAAGTTGAGGCTGCAGTGAGCCGTGCACTCCAGCATCAGTGGCAGAGTGAGACTGTCTCAAAATAAAAAAGTATTTCAGAAGCTACTATGAGTGAAGGATACTGCTGGTCCATCCATGAGTATGTCTCTCCTCCCAGGCATGCACAATCAGGAGACATAGGAAGAACATATAAAGCAAATATTTCTTTTTTTAAATTTTATATATTGTATAAAGTTTTATTAAAGTGACAATGTCACTAAATATCTTAAATAACTCTTCTCAGCCTGTTAGTAGGAATCAAAATATAGAGAGAATAAGATGTAAAGGAAAACACTTGGATCCCAAATAAGCACCTTCCTCTACAAGCCCAGCTATTGCCAGTTCAACTTACTGAGCCTCCTATGTGCCAGATAAACACTGAAGGACACCACGACAAATTAAACAATAATTCCTGTTTTTCAGAAACTCTTTGGGATTGACAGAGATAGCCAAAGCAGACAGATGTTCTAGCAAAGTAGTGGGAAAGACTTCTCACACCTGGTAGGTGCTGAAATGCTGGACTCTCTGGCCAATCTCCTTCTGGTTTCAGACTTGCCTCTGAAGAGCTCCTTCCTTCTTCATGCTAAGGCTGAGTCAGCATTGCCTTGGTTCTGAGTGATCAGCAGTTCCATTTATGGAAGAGCTGCTGGTGAATCCTAGGGTAAGGGGATCCCAGGCTCCTTTTCCTTATACCCTCTTATCTCCTGATATTTCCCATCATGGCAAAAAATGGGGAAGAAATGTTAAAATAAGCTGGACCACATTCCCCTGCTCTGAAAACTTTTGCTTCCAATTGTAGGAACAATTTCCTTCCAACCAGGAGCAAAGCCTTCTTAGCAACTAAGTTATGATTTAATTAACTTTTCCTTTACACTTTTACAAACTGCTTCAGCCAGGCCTTTTTTTTTTTTTTTTTTTTCTTTTTCTGGCTATTGCAAAACACTGTTTGAACCTAAAAAGATTTTACAGGTATTTGTGTGGTGGGCTCTTCCCTTAGGCTTTTCCATTTGTTTGTCTTGGGGGTCTGTCTGCCTGGCTCAGCGCCTACCCTTCCAGGAGGTGTGGGGCATGTGACCTACTGACGTCCTGCCAGCCTTGGTCCTCAGCCGCGTGGCTGTATGAGCGCTGAAGAGTGTTTGGGGCCATTCCCTTTCTTCCTTCCTTTGTTCAATTAGGGAGCCATGAGCAGGGGTTATGTTTGGACTTGATTCTCCTAGTAATTTTCCAAGTAACTTTCAGAGTGCCTTGACCTCTCTTCCTTTGATTGTCAAATGGGACAGGTGAGAAAAAGAAAAAGACAGTGAGACAACGAGTTTCGAAGAAGGGAGTGTAGCCTCCTGGTTAAGAATCCAGGTCAGGCCAGTCACGGTGGCTCACGCCTATAATCCCAGCACTTTGGGAGGCTGAGGAGAGCAAATCAGTTAAGGTCAGGAGTTTGAAGCCAGCCTAGCCAACATGGTGAAACCTCATCTCTACTAAAAATACAAAAATTAGCCGGGCATGGTAGTGGGTGCCTCTAATCCCAGCTACTCGGGAGCCTGAGGCAAGAGAATGGCTTGGATCTGGGGACGGAGGTTGCACTAAGCCAAGCCTGCACCATTGCACTCCAGCCTGGACAACAAAGTGAGACTCCATCTCAAAAAAAAAAAAAAAAATCCAAGTCAGAACTCAGAATTCAGGCTCTGTCCATGCAGTAGTTATAGACCTTGTATTGGGAAATGCAAGTCTGATAGCTAATCCCATGAAGCCTCATGTCCTTTAGCTTTAAAATTGGGATAATATGGAAAATAGTATGGAGATTTCTCAAGGAACTAAAAATAGAACTACCATTCAACCCAGAAGTACCATTACTGGGCATCTATCCGGAAAAAAAAAAAAAGAAATCACTATTGTATTAGTCCATTTCACACTACTGATAAAGACATACCTGAGACTGAAAGATGAGGTTTAGTTGGACTTACAGTTCCACAGGACTGGGAAGACCTCAGAATCATAGTGGGAGGTGAAAGGCACTTCTTATATGGGAGTGGCAAGAGAAAATGAGAAGGATCCAAAAGCAGAAACCCCTGATAGAGCCATGAGATCTCGTAAGACTTATTCCCTACCACAAGAACAATACGGGGGAACCATCCCTGTGATTCGAATTATCTCCCACCAGGTCCCTCCCACGACAGGTGAGAATTATGGGAGTACAATTCAAGATGAGATCTGGGTCTGTCTGCCTGGCTCAGTGCCTACCCTTCCAGGAGGTGTGGGGCATGTGACCCATACAGATACAGAGATACAGAGCCAAACCATCTCATTCTGTACCTGGCTCCTCTAAATCTCATATCCTCACATTTCAAAACCAATCATGCCTTCCCAACAGTCCCCTAAAATCTTAACTCATTTCAGCATTAACCCAAAAGTCCACAGTCCAAAGTCTCATCTGAGACAAGGCAAAAACTCAAAAGCAAGCTGGTTACTTCCTAGATAAAATGGGGACACAGGTATTAGATAAATACAGCCTTTCCAAAGGGGAGAAATTGGCCAAAACAAAAGTGTTACAGGGCCTATGTAAGTCTGAAATCCAGCGGGGCAGTCAAATTTTAAAGCTCCAAAATGATCTCCTTTGACTCTAGGTCTCACATCCAGGTCACACGGATGCAATAGGTGGGTTTCCATGGCCTTGGGCAGCTTCATCCCTGTGGCTTTGCAGGTATAGCCTGCCTCCTGGCTGCTTTCACAGGCTGTCATTGAGTGTCCGCGGCTTTTCCAGATGCACGATGCAAACTGTCAGTGGATCTACCATTCTGGCGTCTGGAGGACGGTGGCCCTCTTCTCACGGCTCCACTAGGCAGTGCCCAAGTAGGGACTCTGTGTGGGGACTCTGACCCCATATTTCCCTTTTGCACTGCCCTAGCAGAGATTCTCCATGCAGGCCCTGTCCCTGCAGCAAACTTTTCTGCCTGGGTATCCATACGTCGTCTGAAATCTAGGCAGAGGTTCCCAAACCTCAGTTCCTGACTTCTGTGCACTCGCAGGCTCAACACCACGTCGAAGCTACCAAGGCTTGGGGCTTCCATCCTCTGAAGCCACAGCCCAAGCTGTACCTTGGTTCCTTTTAGTCATGGCTGGAGAGGCTGTGACGCAGGACACCAAGTCCCTAGGCTGCACACAGCAGGGGGAACCTGGGTCCAGCCCAGAAAACCACTTTTTCCTCATAGGCCTCTGGGCCTGTGCTGGGAAGGGCTGCTGTGAAGACCTCTGATATGCCTTGGAGACACTTTCCCCATTATCTTGGGGATTAATATTGGGCTCCTTACGCAAATTTCTGCAGCTGGCTTGAATTTCTCCTCAGAAAATGGGTTTTTCTTTTCTATCACATTGTCAGGCTGCAAATTTTCCAAACTTTTATGCTCTGCTTCCCTTTTAAAACCGAAGGCCTTTAACAGCACCCAAATCACTCCTTGAATGCTTTGCTGCTTAGAAATTTCTTCTGTCAGATGCCCTAAATCATCTCTCTCAAGTTCAAAGTTCCACAAATCTCTAGGGCAGGGGCAAAATGCCACCAGTCTCTTTGCTAAAACATAACAAGAGTCACCTTTGTTCCAGTTCCCAATAAGTTCCTCATCTCTATCTGAGACCACGTCAGCCTGGATTTCATTGTCCATATCATTATCAGCATTTTGTCAAAGCCATTCAACAAGTCTCTAGGAAGTTCCAAACTTTCCCACATTTTCCTGTCTTCTTCTGAGCGCTCCAAACTGTTCCAGTATCTGCATGTTATCAATTCCAAGGTCACTTCCACATTTTTGGGTACCTTTTCAGAAGTGCCCCACTCTACTGGTACCAATTTACTGTATTAGTCTGTTGTCACACTGCTGATAAAAACATACCCAAAACTGGAAAGAAAAAGAGGTTTAATTGGACTTACACTTCCACATGGCTGGGGAGGCCTCAGAATCATGGTGGGAGGCAAAAGGCACTTCTTACATGGTGGCAGCAAGAGAAAATGAGAAAGACGCAAAAGCAGAAACCCCTGATAAAACCATCAGATCTCATGAGACTTATTCACTACCACAAGAATAGTATGGGGGAAACGGCCCCCATGATTCAAATAATCTCCCATGAGGTCCATTCCACAACATGTGGGAATTATGGGAGTACAATTCAAGATGAGATTTGGGTGGGGATGCAGAGCCAAACCTTATCAATTATATAAAATAGACACCTGTACCGCCAGGTTCATTGCAGCACTATTCACAGTAGCAGTCATGGAATCAACCTAGGTATCCATCAGTGGTGGATTTTGCATAAAGAAAACATGGTACCTATACACCATGGAATACTATGCAGCCATAAAATAATGAAATCATGGCCTTTGCAGCAACATGGATGGAGCTGGAGGCCATTATCCTGAGTGAAATAATTCAGAAAGAGAAACTCAAACACTACATGTTCTCACTTATAAGTGGGAGCTAAACAGTGGATTTACATGGACATAAGGATGAAAATAATAGACAGTGGGGACCCCAAAAGGAGGAAAGGGGGTGAGGAGCAAGGGTTGAAAAATTACCTGTTTGGTACAGTATTCACTATTTGGGTGATGGGTACACTAGAAGCCCAAACTCCACCACTATGCAATGTATCCCTGTAACAAACCTGTAGATGCACCCCCTGAATCTAAAATTTGAAAAATAAAGGTAATAATGTTTCATTCTTTATAGAGTCATTATGAAGCTCAAATAAAAGTTTTTAGTACCAAACCTACCACACAGTAAGTACTCAGTAAATATCGGCAATTATTGGGGGGGGTGTGCGTGTGGAATAGGAAGCGTGACTAGGATCGGGTGATTTCTGTATTAAATGCTCTCAAGCACTGACAGGTAATATAACCTTTTACAAGCCAAACCACTGGGTTCAAGTACCCAAATTCAGAGCTTCTTCCCCTCAACAGATTTTTTTCTTTCATTGATTAACATATTGTTATTTTAAAAGCCCATTTTGACTTTTCCTTGCCAGTTGTTCCAATAACAGCTACAGGGTGTCTGTGTGTTTTGAACAAGTCCCCATATCTCCTAGTGCTCCTGATCTCAGTGACCATCAGACAGGGATTTACTCTGATCACAGATTGCTTCATAGGCAAGTGACCCACATCACTGTATGAACTCCTGCTCTCAAAAGTGCCTTGCATTTGGCTTAATGCCTTGTTGACACCTTATCTTGAAATTCTTTTTGTATGTTGGGGGGTGCGGGGGAGATGGGGTCTCCATCTGTCACACAAGCTAGAGTGCAGTGATACAATCATAGCTCACTGCAGCCTTAATCTCCCAGGCCCAAGTGATCCTCCCACTTCAGCCTCCTAAGTAGCTGGGACTATAGGTGCATGCCACCATGCCCAGGTAATTTTAAAAAGTTCTTTTTATTGGTAGAGATGGGGGTCTCAGTATGTTACCCAGGTTGGCCTTGAACTCCTGAGTGCAAGCAATTCTCCTGCTTCTGCTTCCCAAAGTATTACGATTATGGGTAAGCCACCGCACCTGGCCCTTGAAGTGTTTAATAATTTTTAAACAACGGGGTCTGTGTTTTCATCTTCCTCTGGGACCTGCGAATGATGTTGCTGCTCCTGTATCAGAGTTTGGTTTCCGATGCGGGATACTCTTGTTCTCTGAGCCTCCTTAAATCCCACTCCTGGAGTAGGTGTTTGCTTTCCAATCAAGTTAGAAAATTGATGATATGTGATCTCTTTTCTGAATCCTGTGGGAGAATCGCTTTACTATTTTATTCCTATGGGAAAGGCCTAGTGTTCATTTCATTAACCCAACTCCACACCCTCTTCACCTCAATCAACTTTGCTGTCTGATATCAAAACCCATTGATGAGAGAGATGGTGCAATCTAATTGTGGGTGATTAGATTAATGTTGTTGTTCATGGTCACCTGGGCTACAGGCACTTAGTGTGCTTCCAGACACTTGGGATCAATTGCCCTGTAGTTAAAACATCAGCCTTGAGACAGTTCTCCTGGAGCTCAAGAAATCATAGCGCTGTCACCTTTGTTGACCTGCCCATGGTGATATGGTTTCCAAACTGTCTCAGGAACTCAAACATCCCTTCTACCAGCTCCTACACACCATCAGAATGCCCTTTGCCAGTTTTATATCTGCCCTGCATCATTTTGGTTTACCTTCTATTTCTCCTTGTAATGTCAGGCTGTGCCTAGTGATTGACAATTATAATTATTCCTCGGAGAGCCTCATATTAACAATAGCCACTGATCTAACTCAGATCATTCCAAACATCTTTATTTCTTATCCTCAAGTAGGACTTTAGCTCCTCCAAGCTTGAATTCTACACTTGCAAAGGAGAACTAAGACGAGGTTTCAAAATAATAGGGAACCTTCCTCTCTGTATCAGCCCCAAAACAGAGCCCCCTCTCCTCAGTAGACTTTTTTTCTCTTCTTGATCAACATATTATTATTTTAAAAAATCCATTTTGACTTTCCCTTGCCAGAAAAGGCTCTCCATCCTCCCTGCTGCACAGCAGGAAGCTCTTTCAGACTTGCTCAGATTGGTGGGTGGAGGAGACCACAATTATACCCCCTTTCAATGACATGTCTGGGGTTGCAGTGACTCCAGACAAAGAAGCTGAAATGTATGAAAGTTTCTGTGTCTTCAAGACAGAACCTAAAAATACCTGCCTGAGATGCAGGTTGGGAGCTATTTCCAACAACAGGACTCCAAGGTTTTCCCGCTGGGAGCTTGAGAGCCTCTGAATTCTTTTCAGCAGGCTGTCTAAGCTACCTGGTGATCAGGGGAGTGATAGACAAAGACCAACGCAGAAGTTTAGAAGGCTCCCCTAGAAGCACCCTGCCCCCTGTTTTCAACCCGCTGTGATGGGCGACAGATTTCTTTATGTCTACTCTATGCTATTTCAAATAGCTAAGGACATAGTCCCTGCAGAGGGCAGGGTCTTTAGGGATCAGTGTTGATGCCATTGGTCCTATTTCAAAGAGACTGCTCTGTTATGGGGAGAATAAAGAAGAGAGAAATGTGAGTGTGTAGAAAGGGATCTTGGAGATTTTTCAAGTCACTCTTTCACCTGACGCTTGGATTATCTCTAAGGTGGTTCCTCACCCAATCGTCATACAGGCTTTGTTTTCATACTTCCTTTGATGGAGTGCTCACTACCTATGGAGGCATCACATTGTTCTATCTTTGGCCACTCCCCCTTTAAAATACTCTTCCTTGTTCTTGAGTCAAAATTGACCTGTCTCTAACATCTAATTAGGGGCACGGATAATTTATCTCACTCCTGTTCTACGGTTTAATACATAGGGACTTGGAAACTTGGCTCACATGTTCCACAAAGCTTGTCTGCTGTAGGCCAGTGTCTCTGTTTCCTTCAAGCTTTCTTTCCATTACCTTGAGTCTAACCTCATGAGGTCTAACTCTTCTGGAAAATCCACCCAAGACCTTCTCAACTGTGGCACAGAGGTCATGCCTTCTGATATGGGCATGTGAGAGGACATTCTGGGAACATTTTAACAGTGCAAATGAGGATGAGATTTTGCCATGAGACTCAGGGATGAACCCTTTCAACCTGAATTCTTTGAGGCATCCAGAGGTCAGCTGGGCTAACTGAATCTGGTGTTGAAATGCTCAATCTGAAATCCATATATGGACTGTGCTCAGGAGTGTTGTTTAGCATTTTGTGATGTGCAAGGTCAGCCTCCTGGTTCCAGAAAAACTCTTTGTGTGATGGTGGTAGTGCCCTTCTTCCAGAAGGGTGAGGGAGAGTCTCCTGATTGGCTGAGCAAGTTGAGAGGACAGAAACATCTGTTAAAGGGAGAGCAGAGAGAATCATAGCTGTGGAGGGCCCTTTCTTTCCTTCCTTTCCTTTCTTTCCTTTCTTTCCTTTCTTTCCTTTCTTTCCTTTCTTTCCTTTCTTTCCTTTCTTTCCTTCCTTTCCTTCCTTTCCTTCCTTTCCTTCCTTTCCTTCCTTTCCTTCCTTTCCTTTCTTTCTTTCTTTCTTTCTTTCTTTCTTTCTTTCTTTCTTTCTTTCTTTCTTTCTTTCTTTCTTTCTTTCTTTCTTTCTTCCTTCCTTCCTTCCTTCCTTCCTTCCTTCCTTCCTTCCTTCCTTCTTTCCTTCCTTCCTTCCTTCCTTCTTTCCTTCCTTCCTTCCTTTCCCTCTCTCTCTCTCTCCCCCCCTTCCTTCCTTCCTTTCTTCCTTGCTTCCTTCCTTCCTT
The DNA here is from genome assembly GCF_007565055.1 of Rhinopithecus roxellana. NCBI lineage: Eukaryota > Metazoa > Chordata > Mammalia > Primates > Cercopithecidae > Rhinopithecus > Rhinopithecus roxellana. The sequence continues at coordinate 11,633,895 of NC_044568.1, forward strand.
CCTCACTTCTTGACAGAGTCTCCAAGGTTGAAGTACAGTGGCTCAATCATGACTCACTGCGGCCTCAACCTCCCTAGGCTCAGGTGATCCTCCCACCTCAGCCTTCTGAGTAGCTAGGACTACAGGCATGCGCCACCATGCACAGCTAATTTCTGTATTTTTTTGTAGAGACAGGATTTTGCCATGTTGCCCAGACTGGTCTCTATCTCTTGGGCTCAAGTGATTTTTCCCACCTAGGCATCTCAAAGAGTTGGGATTACAGGCATGAGCCACTGTGCCCAGCCTTCATTATTTTCTTTCTTTCTTTCTTTCTTTCTTTCTTTCTTTCTTTCTTTTGCTAGGGTGCTTTTTTCTTTGTTCGTTTTGTTTAGTGGATTTCTCTATTTTTCGTCCTTCCTTTTCCCCCTCTCCCAACTTCCTCCTCATCAACAACGCTCTCTCTCTTTACTCTCTCTCTCTCTCTATTTCCTTCCTTCCTTCCTTCCTTCCTTCCTTTCCTTCACTCTTCCTTCCTTCCTTCCTCTCTCTCTCTTCTCTCTCTCCTCGCTCTTTCTTTCTGTCGTTCTTTCTTCTTTTCTTTATTTCTTCTTTTTCTTTCATTTGCTCCCTCTCTTTCTCTTTCTTTCTCTCTCTTTCTCTCCTTTCTCTTTCTTTCTCTTTCTTTCCTGACAGAGTCTCACTCTGCCGCCCAGGCTGGAGTACAGTAGTGTGATCTTGGCTCACTGCAGCCTCTGCCTCCCGGGTTCAAGAATTCTCCTGCCTCAGCCTCCCGAGTAGCTGGAACTACAGGCGTGCACCACCATGCCTGGCTAATTTTTGTATTTAGTAGATATGGGGTTTTTTCTTGTTGGCCAGGCTGGTCTCGAACTCCTGACCTCAGGTGATATACCGGCCTCAGCCTCCCAAAGTGCTGGCATTACAGGCATGAGCTGCTGCACCCAACTGCCTTCATTATTTCTTAAAAAGGATATAAAATACTTGCATGAGCCACATTGTAAAGAAGGGGAGATAATTGCACCAAAAACCTGGACTAAAGAAAATCATATAGTTTTGCATAAGAATAATTTCCTTTTTTTTTTTTTGTGAACTTTTCTCTTTAAAAAATATTTTTTAATTCAAAAGTTTTCAAATCCACAGGAGGGTTGAAAACATAATAAATGACCATATATCTTCATCTAGGTTCACCAGTTGTTACCATCTTACTATAAACGACTTCTCCTCTTTACATACACACACACTCTCTCTTTCTCTCTCCAAAAATAATTAGTAGACATCATGTTACATCCCTCCCACTAAATACTTTATCTGGCATCATCCAAAGAGAAGGACATTCTCCTCCTCAACCAGAACACCATTATCATAGATAAGAAAACCGTTAATTCAATAATGTCATCAACATACAGTCCTTACTCAAGTTTCAACATTTTCAAAAGAAAGTTCTTTTGAGTTTTTTTTTAATCCTGGATTTAATCAAATTCCTTGCATTTCATTGATTGTTACGTGTTTTTGTTTCTCCCAACCCAGACAAATGCCACCACATCCCTCTGGTTTTCATCACATTGTGTCATTTGAAAAGGGTTTTGCAGAACAAGCCACATTTGCAATTTGTCTGGCCACTTTCTCCCAGTTAGATTCAGGTTAAACATTTCTTGCAAGAATGGTTTCCTGCCACAGCATCACACCAGGAACATTATTGGTTTCATTTTTTTAAGAACTTATTAATGCCTGCTCTTCCGTGTCCCACCAGCACAACAGCAACAATGACCATGACACCCACAACAGAGCACCAATTTGGAAGATGAGAGAAGATGGTTCTTTGTGGGCAATCCCAATAGCATTGAGAAGATTTTGAAAAGGTGGTAAATAAGGTGACTCAAAATGGGCTGTAACAAGTATGTATTTACAGACAGAGTAGCTCCGAAGTACCTGATCTGATTTTTAGTTATGCTTAAAGGTAAGAAAAGAATGGACTTGGGTATTTTACATGTAACATCAGATGTCTTGTAAAAATCTAGTGTCTCAGAGATTTTGAGTAAAACTGAAATGTCCTTATGATTAATCAACTGCCCGTATGACTGTGACAACTGGTTGTCATCAGCTCCTCAGTCTTCCTCAACATCTCCCCAACTATTCTGGGGACTCTCAGGGGAGGTGGTATCTACTAGGTGCTTTAGAATGACTCTATTCATGGGCTTTCACTCTGAACCTCTTGTCAAGCCTTGGCCACAGATACCCCTGTAAGGACCGCACTGTCTGAGTTTCCTGCCCTCAGTCATGCGCTCTGCAACCTGTTCTCTGAATCAATCCAGTCAATGACTGGACCTCACAAAGTCTCTCAGGAGTATAGTTCTTTTTTTTGAGATGGAGTCAGGCTGGAGTGCAGTGGCACAATCTCCGTTCACTGCAACCTCTGTTTCCCGGGTTCAAGCAATTCGCCTGCCTCAGCCTCCCAAGTAGCTGGGACTACAGGCACCTGCCACCACACCTGGCCAATTTTTGTATTTTTAGTAGAGATGGGGTTTCACCATAGTGTTCAGGCTGGTCTCGAACTCCTGATTTCAGGTGATCCACCCACTTCGGCCTCCCAAAGTGCTGGGATTATAGGCATGAGCCATGGCGCCTGGCCAGGACTATAGTTTTATAGTATAGTTTCTTGGTTTTAACCATCCTGCTCAAAATCAGGGTTTAAAATCAGTTCAACCATCAGGGCTCAAAATCAGTTCTTTGGGCATATAAGTATGGGAGGAGGGTGAGGCTGGTGTTATAAATTCAGGTGTCTTGCTGTCTTTCTCCACTTCCATTGTGTTCTCATTTTCATTAATTCCTGTACCCAGAGTTTCTCTTTCCTCCAACAGCACATTATCTTCTTGCCATTAAAGCCTCCTATAGACATCACATACAGTAGCTACTTGGAGGGCAGGGTCTTACTCACCTGTGGCCTAAGCTCACCTTCAATAGAAACAACACAATCTAACCAAGACCAACATTCTGTTATGTGTGTTTTATTAGAAACCATTTCTTCAGGATATATATATCCATCTCTCTACAGATATAGACATAGTTACTTTATAGATGTAAACTAAAAGATATATTTAAAATATAAATAAATACATGTTTTAGAATTTTATGGCCAAATATATTTGGGCATCATTGTGTTAAACACAATTGAATACATTTTTCTGTTGTTGCAGATGCTTTAACAGAATAGTGTGCATTGTGAATCTCCAAGAAAGGGTTATTGTTGCAGCATTTCTCTACTTACTGGAACAAGAACCCTTATTTCTTGGAGGAGCTTGTGGAACTACTGTCACTCCAAACCTGCTTGGGAGCATCAATTGCTTTAGGAGTTGTACTTACAGAGGATCTCTTTAAGGAGGTCTAGCTGGGACTAGGTATGTTTTAGTGTCTTGTGCCAACTGGCTGATTTTGGAAGCTAAAAGAAGAATTAGCAGGAGGGTGAGTTGTCTTTTACTTAGAGTTTAAAAAACAGCTCCAGGGTGTGTTTACCCAATAGGTTCTGCCCTACTAGTCATTAGATAAGAAAACTTTTTGTACTTTGTATGTTTTTATTTTGTGATCTTTCCCTAAAGAGCCAAGAGAGAGCTCTGTCATTCTATCAAAGATATGATAAAGTCTCTCTCTATTTCACCCCTTAGTTCACCATTCCTTTATGGGAATCATTTATGTGAGAGACACTAAGCCCAGTTCTACGGAGGTTATGAAGGGACACAAGTCTTGTTTTCTTCTCGCAATGTTGTAATTGAAGTATAAATAGAAGCATAATTCGAGAATTACTACTTGTCCTTTCTCATCAATCACCACTCTTTAAGCGTGCCACTGGGATAATTCTAAAAGTGCTAAGTCCTTCCTCTCAATTTCTTCCCTGACAATATCTGAAAGGGTTTTAGGAAGTATAGTAATATTTGAGTTGTATGCAAATTTCCTCTGCAGGAAAACATGGAGACGGTGGCTGGGGTATCGGTTGCACACAGTCTAAACATTCCCTGCAGTCTTAATTAACCACACTTGCTTTCCTCTTGCTTCAGGCTGAGTCAGCCCAACCACCACTGAAGCCAGTTACCAGCCTGCATGATCACGTGATGTGTGACTACATCTTGGCCTGTGATAAAGGATCTTGTCTCTTGACCCACCGGAGTTTGTAACATTCTTTTAGTGTATACTGTCATTACTATTGCATTGAACCAAAGTAAATGAATGTCTACTGCTATTGTCATAGAAAAAGAGGAAGGAAGGAAGGAAGGAAGGAAGGAAGGAAGGAAGGAAGGAAGGAAGGATGGAAGGAAGGAAGGAAGGAAGGAAGGAAGGAAGGAAGGAAGGAAGGAAGGATCATCTGCTCCATGTAAACTCCCCTGATCCTCACAGACGCGACTGAAGGATTTGTGCTTTCACAAAGCTTTGCATAGACCTGCGCCTGGTTGTGCATTCTCTTCAGTCAGTCACTGTGGTAAGGTAGTAATTGCATGCCTGGGTTTAAATAATGATTCAACCCTTATCAGTTGGCCATGTGAATCCAGGCAAGCTATTTAAACTTTGTAAACTTCTCTTGCTAAGCCCTTAACTTTGTACTGGCCTAGCCCTAACTACTCTAGACGTATAAACTCATTGAATCCTTCTGACAATGTTATAGGATGGTACTTCATTAACCCCAATTTACAACCATGGCCAAGTAACGTCTCCAGGGTTGATGTGTGCATTTCCTTGCAAGGGTGAAATGAGATAGACAATCAGTGTAAAACCCTTTTTAGCACAGTGCGTGGTCCATAGTTAGCAAACCAAATTATAATTTTCATTCACTAGTTTTTAAGATGAAATTTACATAATATTAGGTATTAGGCATTATTCTAAATGTTTTAGACATATCATCTCATTCAACTCTATGAAGTAGGTATAGTTTTCATGTCCATTTCACAGATGAGGAAAGTGAGGCACAGACAGGTAAGACATTTGCCCAGGGTCACACAGTTGTTTAGTGGTAGAGACCAGATTGCATCTCAGAAAGCCTGTCTCAGAGACCACACTCTTAGTCTTTATACTAAATGATCACTAACGTTGTTTGTTTAAGTGTCTGTAGGCACCCATTTGCCCATGACTTTGGACAGGGACTGTTTCACAGTTCGTGAGTTCTGTAAGCCTATACCACCACCCAATCCCTGTCACCTCCCACTATCTCCACACCCAGAACTGGGAGGTTGTAGGTGAATTTGTTGTCGAATGCATATGTATGCTAATAGTAACATATGATTTGATGAAGAAATTATTAGAAAACTCGTAGAGGTGGTAAATGTGAAATTTGTGCTTGAAATGAGAAAACAAGTTAAGGGGGTACTGAGAAGCACAATTTCAGTGAAATGCATGCAGGAATTCCGGGGCAAGAAAGTCACCGACTCCTGCTGAATCTTGGATAGAATGTTTTCTCCAGTGTGTCAGAGAAACTGGGTAAGTTTAGTTCCTTTATTATGTCACCTGCTTATGTGTGTCTACACTGACAACAAACACTTGAGCTCTTATCATTAGCGAGAAAATAAGTTAAACCCCTTACTTGCTTTCATGGATATTGTAATCCTAATTTAATCATTTTGACAGGCAGAGGAAGGAGGTCCTAACAGTATCCCTATTTTACAGATAAGTAAACTGAGTCATGGGACCAATAGACTCAAGGTCACTTACTAGTTAGATTTTTCTTTTGTGGAGGACAGAGTTTTGCTCTGTCACCCAAGCTGGAGTGCAGTGGCATGATCTCAGCTCACTGTAACCTCTGCCTCCCAGGTTCAAGCTGATTCTCCTGCCTCAGCCTCCTGAGTAGCTGGGATTGCAGGTGCATGCCACCACACCAGGCTAACTTTTCATATTTTTAGTAGAGATGGGGTTTCACCATGTTGGCCAGGCTGGTCTTGTCTTGAACTCCTGACCTCAAGTGATCCACCCGCCTCAGCCTCCTGAAGTGCTGGGGTGACAGGCGTTGAGCCACAGCGCCTGGCCAATTAGGATTTGAATCTACATCTTCAGTAGTAGAGCTCCTCTTACTGTTTCAATGGGAGCAATTCCAGGGGTCAGTGAAGTGAGGGACAAATTTCTGATGGCTTTGGTGAGTCCTAGAGTCTTGCTGGGTGCCCATCTCTTCTTGTCAATTTTTCTCAGTTGTTGACGTCCAGCCCTCTGATCTATGGAGTGCAGCCAAGAAAAGGAACTCTGGGTAGAGAGAGAGCCCTAATGGCAAGATACTGTTTGCTTCTGAAAGCTGTTCCTAAATAACATACCTACTGAATGCACAGAACATCTTTGGTGTAAATACTGACTTAGACTGAGAAAGTTGTCTAAATTTACAGTACCCGAATCGGTTGTATGGCTTTACTCTAAAATCCTCCATATTCTAATTTTTCTTAGTTTCTCCTTGGATTTTAATGCTCAGAAATCTACCATCGTGTTGAGATAGTGGTATAGACCGTGCCATAAAAATTGTCTTTGATGCCAACGGCAGACAAATATGACTGTTTTTATTGGAGGGGGAGGGAAATTGGCATCAGCTAGGAAGTCGCTGTGTGTTCACTATCAATGACTTCAGTTCCCTCTGGTTGGCTGCTTCACAAATCCCCAAGCTCCATGAAACGACACAAGAAACAATAAAAGGAAAAAAAGCAAGCACAGGGTGATAAAAAGGCATCCAGAAAGATTTTCATAAATGCAACAGTACTTTAACAAAAAAAGCAATTTCATGTCTACTCCAGGTAGACACATAAAATCTTATGAACAAGTTCAAAGTCTCATTCATGGGGTTTTCTTGAAGATTCTTTTAAAATTTTAAAGGAAAGGAGTTGGATTGGAGGAAAGGGGGAGAAAATGACTTTTGGGGCCACGTGAGTTTGGAAATCAGGGAAAAGATTCTTTACATCTTCCCTCTTCAGAAGTGTCGTGAGTCTTGAAGCTCCCAACATTAGTGGTGTCTAGACGGAGGTTGCCTTGTCACGGGGCTCATTAGTATTCATCATTAATTCATATTTTCAAAGCAACAAAGGAGAAAACAGTAGTAGGAAGAATAAGAAAATGTCAAATCCTGGGAGTAACATTTCAGTGCAGTGTTGCAACTAAGGTTAGCGGAGGTTGTGCTGTTTAAAAAGTCAATCCAAACACAGGGAATAGAAGCAAGCACACTTTCTCGATCTCCTGACCTCGTGATCCGCCCGTCTCGGCCTCCCAAAGTGCTGGGATTACAGGCTTGAGCCACCGCGCCCGGCCTACAAGCACACTTTCTCTTTCCCATTTAATGCCAAATGCATTCTCCTAGGTTCCAGCCTGTCTCTTCCAATCTGGAAGCTTCCTTGTATGCCAGACTCACCAACCAAGTCTCTGAGTCCCCGTTGAGAAGCTCGTTTGATAATCATGACCGCATACATTTATGAAGTGCATGTTTGTGCCAGGTGCAGTGCTTAGGGATTTACAGGATTATCTCATTTCACTTCACAACAACCCTATGAGGTCATGCCCACATTATCCCTTATTTTACAGGCAAGGTAACTGAAGACAAAAAGGGGACGTGCCTGGCCTGGGGTCACCCAGCTGGTAAATGTCATGGCTGAGACTCAAACCCAGGTAATCTGGCTCTAGAGACTGTGTGCATTAGTGGGGGACATCTACCCTAAAGAGGACATTGCTCCTCCGGCCCCAGAAACTTTCCCTTCTGAAGGCTCATTCATACCCACCCTCTTCTCCTGTTCGACATGAAATGGTTTGGATTTTTGATTATGAGAGTATAGATTGAAAAAAGACCATATATTTAGCATCATGTTTCACGGAGCCTCCTGTCCTCACCATGGAGGTTGAAAATAACTTAGCCCAGTGAGGTTTTACCTCCTACAAATGTGATAATTCTCTACTTTCCCTTGATGAATGGCTGTATGTAAGCCTAATATTAATATATAAGAAGCTGTATTTTCAACTACTGTTTTATAAAGTATACATATTAGTAGGATATATGTGTTCTCTATTGCTTTGGTTTTTTTGTCAATTCTTATACTAGTGTATATTTCCATGACGCCTAACACCAATTACTCCTAACGCTTTTTCTTTACTTTTCCCACTCTTTTATTCTTCATTTTAGCAAGTGCCAGCAAATTTTCCTTGGGTGCTTATACCATGTCAGGCTCCAGGCTAAGAACTGGGAGAACGAGGATGAAAAGAGTAAGGTCCATGTATTCAGTGGCTGTTTCCCAGACAAGGGAATCGAAAGTTATCATAGAAAATAATAGCTAACATGTATTGACACTATTTGCCATTCTGAGCATGTTGCATATGTGTCTGTTCTTAATCTTTAGTTAGTTACTACTATGTCCATTTTACAGATGAAAAAACCAAGGCATAGAGAGGCTAAATCACTTGCCTGCAGACTCACAGCTAGCAAGAGGGCAGCTAGCATTGTAGGCTGAGGAATCTTGCTACAGGGTCTGGGCTCCTAACTGGTCTGATTCAAAAGTAAATTACACAGATTGGGTGTGGTGGCTCACACCTGTAATCCCAGCACTTTTGGAGGCTGAGGTGGGAAGATCACTTGAGATCAGGAATTCAAGACCAGCCTGGCCAACATGGTGAAACCCCATTTCTACTAAAAATACAGAAATTAGCTTGGTGAGGTGGTGCATACCTGTAATCCCAGCTACTCAGGAGGCTGAGGTATGAGAGTCGCTTGAACCCGAGAGACAGAGGTGGGAGTGAGCCGAGATCTCACCACTGCACTTCAGCCTGGGGGACAGAGTGATTGTCTGTATCAAAAATAAAAAAAGTAAATTACTCAATTATATTTAGCAAAGAGAGCACTGGACTCTGACTGCATGTCTCAGGCACAGATGGAAGTTGATACGTGAACTGGGGCTTGAGGGATAAAGGATAAGTAGAAGTTAACCAGGCAGGCTGGGTGTGGTGGCTTACACCTATAATCCCAGCACTTTGGGAGGCCGAGGCAGGTGGATCACCTAAGGTCAGGAGTTTGAGACCAGCCTGGCCAACCAACATGGTGAAACCTCATTTCTACTAAAAATACAAAAATTAGTTGGGTGTGGTGGTGTGCACCTGTAGTCCCAGCTACTTGGGAGGTTGAGGGGGAAGAATCGCTTGAATCCAGGAGATGGAGGTTGCAGTAAGCCAAGATTGCACCACTGTACTCCAGCCTGGGTGGCAGAGCGAGACTTCTTCACACACACAAAAAAGTTAACCAGACAGAGAAAATAGCATATTGCCTGACAGAGAATACAGTCCATGCAAGGGCACAGATGTCTGAGAAGACAATGTAGGTAAATAATTTACAGAGGTTGAATGTAGAACGAGGGGGTGTGGAGGCATAAGACTGCATGAGATAAGGATCGACAAAGCACATTGTCATTTACACAGAAAAGTGACTGGGCTATTTCGTGGGTAATGGGAGCTGTAGAAGGTCCTATGTAGGAATGTGCACTCACTCAATTCTGATTATAACATTATCTCCATGGTTCAAAATGCAAATGAAATCAAGGATGTCAATCCTTTCAGGAAATATTTTCTGGTATTAGTTTTTATTCTTTTTCTTTACTTATTTTGGGAAATGTACTAGTCTATAAGAAGTAGAGTATAGTTGAGAAACACAAATCTGCTTTAGGTTGTCAGTCTAAACAACATTTTGCACTGTCCAAGCCTGTAGGAATTAGTGCAGATGGAATAAGAGATGAGTTTAGTTGTGACCTGACTACAGAAAACAGCCTGGAAGGTTATGGGTCCCAATAATCCCTTGAAATGCGCTTTTAAAGAAAATAATGTGTATCTCTTTCTCTTAAAGATAAAGCGTAGCCAAAAGACAAACAAACCTGCTTAATTCAAGATGATCAGTTAGGATACAGTTAATTGAGGCCACACTGAACAAACTGGTGGTAAAACAATTTATCCTGTTGATTTAAGGTCCTTGATTTGATCTCCATGTGGATCTGTTAGTTTCAGCTAAGAGTCTTCTTCTGTTGAGCCAACTCTGATTGATTTGTAGTATGTGTTTTGAGAAGTCTTCTGAGGCTTTACCTATGGTCAATGAGGAAGACTGCTGTAATCCACTAGTAATGTCTGCAGAGGTCATAGGAAGGGTTAATGGTAGCACATTTGCTAAGTGATTTCTATCCCAGGTCAACAAGAACTCTGATGCAACGTTACAGATATTTGGTGTCCTATTTTAACAGTGACCTCAAGATTTGGAGTTGGTGGAAGGGGAAAAGTAATGATGTTGCATGGGTGATTCCCTAACACTGCCTCAGTACAGGGAACCAAACCAATGTCCATGGTCAACCCACAGTAGCACAATATGACCACACTCACAGACGGTCACGCACCATATAATGATATACTGGTCAATGATGGACCAAATATATGGTGGTCTCATAAGATTATAATTCTGTATTTTTACTGTACCTTTTCTATGTTTAGGTGTGTTTAGAGTTACCAATACTACTGTGTTACAACTTCCTACAGTATTCAGCACAGTAACATGCTGTACCAGGTTTGCAGCCTAGGAGCAATAGGCCATACTGTATAGCTTAGGTGTATAATAGGCTATACCATCTAGGTTTGTGTAAGTACACTCTACGATGTTTGCAGATGAGAGAGCCTAACAGCATATTTTTCAGAACGTATCCCCGCCCCCCGTAGTTAAGCAATGCATGATTGTAATTGTACAACAGATATTAGTATTGTGAGTTAATAGCCCCCTCCTGTATAAATTCAGAGGAACATGGTTAAAACAATTCTGTTCAGTTAGTGCAATTTGCTGAACTAGATTTTAAAACAAAATCCAATTTTAAATAGTACTCCAGTTTTCAGAATATATCCTATTTGTTCTATGTAGCTTACGAGGCTTACAATGTGTTTGCATCTGAAACAGGTGAAATTACTATAGGAAATTTCCTTGTGGCTGTTACACAGCCAGGGTTCTACTGTAAAAAGGCAGCATGGATGGCCTCTGAGTAGCTGAGTTGAAATAAAACATTTATAGTTAGTACAATATTATAACAAAGGTAGATGTTAAGAATCTGCTTGGGTGTTAAGGGGAAATGATGTGGTTTTTTTTTTCTAGTTTATTTTGTAATTCCTGTGGTAACTCTAAGCTTTAAGTCTAAGTGAATGAAGGACAAATTCTCAAAACATAACATTTGCCTGTATTATTGCTGATTTTATCACCAGACTATAAGCTTTTCTTCTGAGAGATTTTGATTTATATACCCACCTGAATTGCATGTGATATGATTACTACCATACCACATACAATTTTCTTGCAATTTCATATTAGGGTGATGATAAGAAAATCAACCCTATAAACAAATGGAAAACACTTTGCCTTCTGAGAAGTTTCAGGCAGAAGCAGAGGAGAGATTTAGTGGGAAAACGAACCTAGCAAAACATATTTTAAAATAGAATAATAGGCAAGTTTATCAATTCATACTTTCTTTGACTCTAATTTTTTGTGTTGGCAAAAATCCTGTCCAAGGCAATATAACAAAGAAGAGAGGGGGAGAGAGAGAGTAGGAGAGAGAGAAAGAAAGAGAAGGGAGGAAGGGAAACCAGAAGAGAGAAAAAGAAAAAAGAGGGAGGAAGGAAGGAAGAAAGGAAGGAAAGAAGGAAGAGAGGATGGAAGGAAGGGAGGGAAGGAAGTCCAAATGGGAAATATCACATTGAATGTAATAAAGCTGTCAATATTTGACAGATTTTGAACTACAAAAAAGACATCTTCATATGTTTCAACCTAACAGCACTTAGTGACTTCCAAGCAGTTGGATTTAGGACATTTGCACAGACCCATCTGTGTTAACTGGTTCGGAGTCCAAGCCATGTGCAGACCGGTCTTTCCCTAATTGCATAAAGATTTTTGTATTGAGCACCTTTGAAAATAGCTCCGGCTTCCCAGGAGGCATCTTTTCTTGGTGCCTGTGACCTCTAAAGAGAAACACAAATCACAGGCAGAGAAGTAGCTGTTTAAACATCCTTTGATTTCCCCTCGTCATTTAGTAAATGCATTAAATTAAGCTGCAGATGTTTTGCTGTCAACACAACGCTGTATTATGGTGTGTTATTTTCCTGATAGAAACATTTTATATACTGTAAATAAACACAGTTTTGTTAATTAGTTAATGAATTATTTTTTAATGCTCCATTAGGCTTTAGGGAAAAAATAGCGCAAGCTATTGAAATTTCTCATTTTTAATAAACAGACCTTATGGTAAATATAGAATGCCTAATATCTGGTGAAATGGTAGCCCTTGCAGGAATAATTATGGCTCCAGCTCTCAGTTTTAAGTTCTTATGTGCTGCTTAGAGTATTTTAGGCTTGGGGATTAAGGTTTGTTAGAAATGCCCAGGATTTACCATAACATCTTGAAGGGAGGGAGATACTAGGGGTGTGCATATTTTATATTTTGTTTTTCTTGCAACAGAGAGGTGTTTTAAACAAATGGCAGACAAATTGAGAATTCTGCACTTCAAGTCCAACTCATCCTGAGAAATGCCAGAATTTTAGCAACAAAACAAACCCGCAAGTCTTCTTCGTTCTTGAGAGTCATGCCGTTTTCCTCCAAACAAGGACGAAAGGCTCTTTGCTTGTGGAGTGTCTCAGTCTAGCAGTAGATTGGAAAAATGTCCAAGCAGGGGACTCGAGTTCTCTCCCGGATGAGTTCATTTCAATAGTCACTGTGTTTCATCGGATGCAGCTGGTTACATTTTTAATAGGCAGATGGCTAATTTTACAGTTCCAAGCCAATCTCTCATTGGACAACATCCAGAAAGCCCGTGGTAGGGTGATGCCCAGCAGAAAGTTCAACAGGACACTTGGGGGGAACATATGCTAATGTCAGCCCTTTTACTTAAACGTCTTTAAAAAGAATATTCAGTGCTAAGCTGAGCGATTTTCACAGACTCAAGCCTAACACCAGATGGGTGGCCAGCTATGAAGTCCTTAGGGCCTGAGCAAATGCTCTTAATCTGGCTTGGATGGCCAGAGAATCTAATAGCACCAAACCAGTAATCTCTGAGTGATTTTTAAAAATGACAAAGGTGTATGCACTTGCAGAAATGACCTGGCTAACTAGAGAAGCAAGTTTCTCTTAATAGAAGCCCATGGCGTTATTAAAGCCCTGTGGTCCTATGATTACCTCGGTATCCTGACCTCCGTTTTGGGTGCCCCCTCCCCATCTGACCTTTATGGAGTTACACGAATGGATGTCCATTTACCTCCCCCCAGGTGACAGCCCCTTGCCTCCAGGGTCAGAGAGGGCGGAATGTCTGTTGCAGTTAAGCATCCTTAGTTTTAAACTGTTTGGAAATCTCTCTCTCCAAGGAAATGGCTATTTAGACATCTTAATTAAAAGGGAATTTGGAAATATCTCCCATTTTGCAGTGCATGTAATCAAGCATTTCTTTTTCTCTGCAGAAGGACTTTGGTTGCCTCTTCACAAAAGGCTTTGAAATGTCCTAAAACAATCCCCCGCAGCTCGGGGTGGGGGTAGGGGCGGGAGAGAGAAAGAGAAGAAAAAAAAAAAAAAAAAAAAAAAAAAAAAAACCAAAGCAAAAAACAACAAACATTTTCTGGGAGGTGATAAAAGTCTTGGAGGCAAAGTATCCTTATTTTATCCCATGTGATGAATTGCCATAGGGTGGCTGGAAAACGATTTAAGAACCACAATGGCAAATGCCGTTGTTTAAATGAGGCAAATGTTGTTTGCCTCTAAGCAAAATAAAAGCTAAGGATCAGAAGAAAAAGGGGATCAAAAGATCTTTCTCCAAACAGATTTATAAAAGAGAGTGATTTTTAAATGATTTCAACTCCTACTTTATAAAAATATTTTATGAGGCACTTTTCTGAAAATAACATGCTTCTGAAGAGTTTTCCTCCTCAAATCGCTTCCTGAAAATGGTGGCTTTCCTTTCATGCAGCACAATTGCCTACACAAGACCTTATTTAAAACAATGCAAAAGAAATTTGACAAAGCTAGTAACTCCGCACAAGGAAACTGGGCTTTTTTTTTTTTTTTTTTTTTTTGCCGGGAAAATAACCTTCAAACCTCAAACTAAATCTGTAAATTCTTCTATCAAATTTTTCTTTCAAGAACCTGGAAAGCGGTTCGTTTTTGTTTTATCGAGCAGATTGTGAAAAGAGTTTTCTTGCAGAGTTTTTGTTTTATAATCAAAATAATTCAAGGGAAGTGACACGACTTTTCTTTTGAGATTTTTTTTTTTTTTTTTCTGGACAAAATCTAGCAGAGGGAGAAAGAGAAAAAAATCTAACCAAATCCAAGACTTGCAGACAAAAGTTACACACAATCAGAAAACCCTCAAAGATAGGTATAAATTATTCTGTCACTAAATTAAAGTATTGGTAGAAGAAAAGTCTTAAAAATGTAAAATGAGTACTAGCCAAATACCTTCACAGTTAATGGAATTATGGAGACTTCTCTCTGGTGTGAATACCCCCAAACACATTTTAGATTTATTTTTAAAGTGTAGTTTAAAGAAACTTTATACCATTTACAAAAAAAAAAAAAAAAAAAAAAAAAAAAACTTTGAAAGGAAAAGAGCCAAAAGAAAAGCAGAAATTAGGGCAGTTTTTAAACTACAAGCCAACTGTTTGCTCTACTTTGCTTTATTTATTAGTTCTCAAGGTATTTAAAACTTGAGCATTAAAACTGCAGAATAATTTGCAAATGAATGCAGTTGCAGTTGTGAAAATATAACTCACAGCTGAATGTGGGTTATTCAGACAAATGGCTGCTTTGTTCGAGGAGGGGAAGTAAAGTTCTGTGTTAATTTATTACAAACTGCAGCATTTCATCCCTGATGTCCAGGCAACAATGTTTTTTATTTCAAGTAATTTATAAGCACTTCCCAGAGCACTTAGCGGTGATGTCCTTGGGTGTTTTGCTCCCAGAGACGGAGTGTATATGTATTTACTGTGGGAATTTGTTTTTAATAAAACTGTTGTAAGGCATTTTTATTCCTCTGCTTTGTTACATTAAAAACATTCGCTGCATAAGTAATGTATTTTATTCCAAGTTGAAAGGCAGCAGATCACAGCCGGCAACTGTATTGGGGGGTAGAGAATAATGAAGAGAAAAGTAATGTTTAAAGCGAACCAGACCCTTTTCTGGGTTGCTCTAGGTGTCTCTTTGCCTCTGCATTTAAGGGAAGCAGGGATTAGATGACCAAGGGCCCAGGAAAAGTATCTAGGAGGTCCCAGGATGTGGGCACTCACGTAGAATGGAGAAGCAAAAAGAGAAGAGTAGACTAAGGTGCAGCGAATGTGTGTTTGTGTGCTCCCGTGCATGTGGGCATAAACATGCACACGTGTGTGTGATCAATGTTATAAGTTCTTATAAGTTCATGATTCCCCTGTATCTCCCACAGTCAGTTCACGACCCTAGATAATCCAAAATTGGCCTTTATTTCTATGATTAAGGAAAACAGATATTTGCCTTTGTATGTACACATAGACAATTTTAAAAATCAGATTCTGTGTGGTAGCAAGAAATTGTGGCAAGTTTTTAACTTCAGTGAGAGAATTGTGGAGCGATCTAAGAGCTTCAAGGGTCCTGTCCCGGGGGTAGCTGTTCTGCTGATGCCCAGAGTCTTTCTGGAGATCCCAGCATTTCAGTGGTCTTTAACCATTTTTCTTTATCAAGGGGGATGAGTTGGTTAAAGTCATAGCTCATTTGTCAACCTATTTTATCAATCTATCATCTATCTATCTATCCATCTATCTATCTAATCTATCTAATCTAATCTATCTATCTATCTATCTATTATCTATCTATCTATCTATCTATCTATCTATCTATCTATCTATCTATCTATCTAATCTCTCATGCAGATTTATCATCCTTAAAACTTCGAGAGGGAGAAAATAATTTGTGCCAGTCCTAACAGCTGATGCTATAGGAAGTTGATAGATAATTTCCATACGGATGTGTTTGCAACAACAGAAATGTACTATCTTTAACATGCATCACATGGTGCTTTACACGTGAACACAGTTAATGCAATCTTGTGCTCCAATGGCAAAGATTGTAACAGGCCTTGCAGCCTACTGAAGTAATAGGAGTTATATAAAATAGAGCCTCATAATTATCTAGACACATTTGAGAAGTTCTTTATAATTTGAAAATTGCTTTGACTTTTAAAAAGAAATTTGATGAGCAATTACTCTATAATAATAGATTTTTAAACTTATTATTAAAAAAATAACGAGAGAACTGTTTGAACAAATTATCTTTAAGAGAATGTAGCTTTTTTTGTTGTTGTTCCTCTGTCCACTAACTTTTCCAGAAGTTAAAAGTAAATTAAAATACAGATTGCTGTGCTAATTAGCCACAAAAATAATATTTATTATTTGTAAAAGGGCCATGAAAATAAGCACAGGCCTGTGGGCCAGGGAATCGAAAGAAATTAGGAAGTAGATCTAATAAGAATCAGACCTTGGTGTTTAATGCAGACTATTTCTCTTCTCATCCAGTAACAATCCCTAATGGAGAATAATGATAAATACTTTCTCCTGTTTCTTTATTTAAAAATCAACTTTTTTTTTTTAAGACCAGCTCCATAAAGCTTTCCTGACTTTATTCATCTTTTCTGACTCCTAGGCTGGGGAGCGTATGTGTGCATATATGTAAACTTTCAGGGCTGGGAAGGCCTTTAAGGGTCACAAGGCAGTCCTTCCTCTAGGCCTTGATTGTCTCATGTGAAAGTGGGTAGGTTACCTCGGGAAGAAAGAGGAATGGGCATTGGGAATTCTCGCAGAACACGAGTGTGGAATAGAGCTGGGCTCAGGAGACAGATCCAGGCTAGACGGAGATCTGCACATTCCGAGGTTCTTGCAGGGCCCATCCCACAGCCTTGCCTCTGGGGCTTCTAACAGCTTGGGTCCCTTGGATAAAATGGGAGTCATGTGTTTTTCCCTTAGTGAAGAAATCAACTTAAGAACTAGTAGTATGAAAATAATGTTCATAGTGTTTTTAAAAAAACGAGAGAGAGAAGCCGGGCACAGTGGCTTATGCCTATAATCCCAGCCCTTTGGGAGGCTGAGGTGAGAGAATTGCTTGAGCCCGGGAGTTTGAGACCAGCCTGGGCAACACAGTGAGACTCCATCTCTATTAAAAAAAATAAATTTTTTAAAATTTTTTTTAAATGAGAGAAAGAAAACAGAAAAAGATAACACATCTATTCCAGAATTGGCAGCGACAGTTGAGCATATTCAGCTGACATTGGAAACAATTATCTATCAATCAAATGATCCTCAATTTAAAATTTGTCCAAACAAATATTTACCGTGTATGATGAATCTTAGTGCTTCTGGAAGGAATCTGTTCATTTAGTTCTCTAAATGAACAGACTTCAAATATTAGTTGTCTATTCTGAGATAATTTTTTAACCCCCTTTTAAGCATGTCTTTAATAAGCTATGATGGTTAATTCATATACCGTAGAATCTTTGAGCAGAAAACAGCCTTATCCCTACAAATCGAAGCCCAGAGTGACTAAGAGACCAATATACTGCTTCCCAGTTGAGCAGTCATTTCACAGAACCATTCTGCCTACTAAATACTAGTTAGCAAGGAAAAGAGAAACTCATGAAGTTAAAGGGGCTTTCCTTCAGAGCGTGGAAACCCTGACTCTCTCAACCATGTGTTCTAATGCAGATCCTCCGCAGTAGGGGTAGAGTCCTCTGTGTGTAGGCGGCAAGCTCTACAGGTTGACCACTTGGCTCCCAGCCTCCAATCCGCCCCCTACCAGCTGGGTGACATTGGGCTGGTGACTTTACCATCTTTCTGCTTCAGTTTTCTTATTTGCAAAATTGGAATGATAATGATAATAACATTTACCTTATAGGGATGTTATAGGACTTAAATATGTTATAAGGTATTTTCTGTGTAAACAAAGTTGGGTATACTGGACATGCCTGAGTGTTACGAAACACTATTATTTCATGGCAGAATCTGGATTAACACGTGTCATTGAATTGAGTAACACCCATATGGAAACTTGACTTGGACTTTTGCTTAGTAATAGGACACTTTTCTGCCCCGTTTTCTCTTTTCTAAAGTGTTTTTTTCACCAATCATGGTGGCCAAGCTCTTTTTTTTTTTTTTTTTTTTTTAAATTCTGTGTCTCCCTAGGCCTTTTGTTTTCTCACTTTGTATCTTCCTCTTCTTGAACAGGTCTCTGGAACTTTGCATTATCTCTAGACATCCTCATTCCAACCCTATCTGACTCATTTGCATGTGTCATTAGCATGTATTTTGTGTGCCCCTCTCTTAACAAATCTTAGAAAAGGGATGATGGTGCTACAGAGGTCACTAAGGCATGACTGGGAGGTATTGGAGGGGGTACAGGAAAGTATTTAGTCTTTTCCAGTTCACTCTGGAGGAAATAGATTTTCAAGGTTCAGAGCACAGAAGCAGACCCTGTTAGCTTCTTGACAAGTTCAGGGGACTCAATGTTGCCCAAAGGGTCAGAAGAAAAATGTTCCTTAGGTGACTGATGCTTCTGCCTCGATCAAACTCTGGAGTGGCAGTTGCCGCTATGAGGGGTAAATGTGGACCAGGATCAGATCCTCGGGCACCTGAGTCACTGAGGTTTGTTCTTTTTGGGCCTCTCCTCTTAGTTTCTCTGGGTTTTATTACAGTATTTTCTCTTCTCCACCATTATGGACATCTGTAAATCCATTTACATGCTGGTGCAAAGAGCTGATCCCGTGTGATTTGGTGTCTCTCTGAAGGATTTGGGTTTCAACAAGGTGCAATGATTGCCTCTAGATTACAGCACCAGGGTCAAGAAATGGTAGAGTATATGACATATTTGGCCCTTACATGTCTTTGGTTCAGTCCACATTGCAACACCAAAAAATAAACTGATACTAACCATTGGTACAATTCCCATGAATGTCTGGATGGAACCTGGTGCCACCGCGTGCTTTCCCCAACACTGGGCTGCTTTGCTGATGCCATTCTGGGTTGGGTGCTGGGCTTCTTTTCCTCAACGTGGCTTCTCTTATCAGTCTGGAATTCTCTTAGCCATGGAAGTAGCACCATATGGATAATATTGAACTCCCATTTTGTAACACACATAGAATTCTTGATCAATCAATGTGAAAGTGGAGAAAGCTTAAAGAACATCTATTCCTATAGGACATTTTATGCAGTGGGAAACCTTTGAGAGCTTAAGCAATTTATCCAGGCTCATCAGTGAGCCTTCTTTGATGATAAACATGTTTATTTTAGGTTTCTGGGAAGTGACCAGTTATTGCTGCATCTAGAAAAAGAGGGTGCAGTTCTTAAAGACCACCAAAAAAAAAAAAAATATGAAAAAGTTTTCCAGGCTGGCTGGCTCACGCTTGTAATCTCAGCATTTTGGGAGGCCAAGGAGGGCAGATTGCTTGAGCCCAGGAGTTCAAGACCAACCTGGGCAACATGGTGAAGCCCCGTCTCTATAAAAAATATAAAAATTAGTTGGGCTCGGTGGCACATGCCTGTAGTTCTAGCTACCCAGGAGGCTATGGTGGGAAGATCACCTTTGCCTAGGAGGTCGAGGTTGTAGTGAACCATGATCACACCCTGTGAACTCCAGCCTGGGCAACAGAGCAAGACCCTGTCTTATAATCCTGGAATGTACCACTTATTAGGAACCCATTCGTAGTATTCCTACAACAATTAAATCGGGTTCCTTGCTCATCTACCTGGTGAGACCAGGTCATCACCCATCTGGTTGGTTGTTTTCAGGAAAGAAATGTTGAACAGCACAAAATTCTAGGAAGGGCACAGTGGATAAGCAGAAGGCTTTAGGGTCAAATGAACCTGGGGTCAAGTTCTAGGTCTGCTTGTTATTCAGGGTCGGACCTCTGTTAAAGAAGTCAGTTTTTCCGTCTATAAGATAGAGATAATGATACTACTTATCTCATCAGGCTTCTGGGAAGATTAAATGAGTTGCTATAGGTAAAATGTACAGTACAGTGTCTAGCACATTGAAAGGGCTCAATAACTTGTAGACATTTTGAGATGCAAATTAGCTTCATGATGTCGACTCTCTGTTGAATCACCCGTTGGGAATTAATGGCAGGGAAGGCTTCACCAGCATGTCTTCTGCAGTTTCTGAGGGGCTAGGGTTGCCCTTCTTCATTGACAAGAGCAATATACTCAAGACACCCTGTCTTTTACAAATGAGTGAAATCACAGTTTGACAAGTTGAGGTCCAGGAGGAGTCCAGTCTCCTAGAAGAAAGACTGATGACCAGAGATTAACTGAGCAGGGCTACTGCTCATAAACGTGCCTAACCACAGCATAGGTTTATAGACCTTGAATTATCCATACATTCATCAATAAAGAAGTCTTGCTTTCTTTCAGAAAGAGAAATGGGGTGCTCTATGGGACACAGCATGCTCTCGGTTCTGGCCAGAGCAACTAGCCTTTGATTTACAAGAACCTTTTAGGGGGCAAATAACTGATTTGAATTTTGGTATAAAAAGGCTTCTTGTCAGGAGGCTGAGGCAGGAGAATCACTTGAAACCGAGTGGCAGAGGTTGAAAAAAAAAAAGACTCGCCAGGTTAAGAATCACTTCCCACCCCCATCCCAGCCTTTTTTTTGTTTTTGTGTTTCTATCTCCTGTCTTTTCCCCAATTCCTCCTCCCTCTGTCCCCAGGAAGTTTGTTAGGACAGGTGAAGACCTCTGAATATGATCCTGAACCCACATAGAAGGTTAGGCCAGAGTGCTGCCTCTGAGACCCCACCTCACCTTCTACTATTGCAGCTCCTACTTCCTCTGTGGCTTCACCTTTGGGTGCCACCCCTGTAAAGGGACAGACTGGGAGCACCCTCTCCCGATCACCTCCTCCTCATCTTTGAACGAAGTTGCCCTCCCCCATGCTCCAACTCAGGTCCCAGGGCTCCAAAGCAGCTCCCTCCTTTTCATGAGGAGCCACCCCTGCTGTTTGGCTGGCCCTTGAGCCTGGGTTACCCGGTACTTGCTCTTGGGCAAGGGTATGAGCTCAAGGCCAGCGGTGAAGGACGCCTTCACCAGCGGTGGGAAGGGCGTGTTATCTCCCAAGTCAAACACCCCTGGAGGGAAAGAGGGTTTGGCACTGGGCTACTGACTGTGGTGGGCACCTCGCTTGAAAAGCCAGTGCTGAGCCAGGGAGATCCTGGAAACTGGTGCCACCGCGTGCTTTCCCCAATGCTGGGCTGCTTTCCTGATGCCATTCCGGGTTGGGCGCCGGGCTTCTTTTCCTCAACGTGGCTTCTCTTATCAGTCTGGAATAAAAAATTCTAAAACCCCATTAACTAGTAATCACTCAGGGCCAGTGAGGGCGCCTCCACCACCCCAGGAATATCCAATTAGCAAATCATGATCCGGCCCTCCAGTGAAAGAAGTCAGACCCATTATCTGTGATGTCCCCAATTAGAGTGTTTATTCATGAAAGACTGAACTGAGCTGGCCGGGCCTTACGGCTCCTTCCTTCCCAAAGACTCGCCAGATTAAGCATCATTTCCCACCCCCACCCCAGCCCCCCAGGCCTCCCCCACAGTCTGCCCAAATCACGAGGAATTCGGCTAGCAGCAGGATGGAAGAGTCAAATTCTTCAGGTTTGGTCATGCCTGACTTGAGTTCTGTTTTGTGTGCCTTTTGTGGGGGTGGGAAAATAAATGAGTGGCGCCCTGAGCGTGGCTGTGATTTAGTTAGTATTTATCAATCTCATTTTAGCAGTAAATCTGGCATTTATCAGACACTGAGAATGCCCCAGGTGCCGGGGTCTCACTCCTTTCCCTTCCTGCTTTCTCTTCTCACTTGCAATGGATTACGTTTTAACTGCATAAAAATGTGGAACAAAAATTCGTCTGCTTTTAGGGCTAAAGTGATCCTTGGTGGTTTGGTGGTTTAACAACTCCTTCTCTTCCTTTTACAAGTGATGAAACATAATATTATTAGGTTTGGTTGTTTTATAAACTTCTCCATTTGTATATACCCAGTAATATTGTAATATGCCCATGTAAAAAAATGCTCATCTAATACAGATATCATGAAGTAGAAAAATCAACCAACATAGTTTTTACTAGGAAGATGATATTAGTAAAGTCTCCTCATTCTGGAAAAACTGATCAAGGGAAAGAAATATTCTGATGCATTCAAAAGAACAGCAATTACTTTCTGCTTGATGATGAGATAATATCTCAGCCCCCAAAACATTCTGAGCAGGACATTTTAGTATTCGCCATAGTGTGCATTTCCTTCCAACATCGGGCCTCTGAAGCCAAATCCTTTTCCCACTAGAAGGGAAATTATATTCCTCACTATCTTTCCTGCTCAGGCAAGTTGCTTGGGGGAATTAGGGAACATTGCTCTCCACCAAAACTTGTGTCAGGCTGCTGCAAAAACACAATCTGTCTGTTTATATTTCTAGAGCCAAACACGGTGTTTTCTATAATTCTGATTAGCATCTACTTGGCCCCTTCCTTGAAGTATTCTCCGTGGAAATGTTCCAGATACAAATCTGTACGCTCCTACAGTCAGTGGTATGCTAGAGCCGGCCTGTACGAGCTTGAGAGAGCTGATGGATCAAAATTACAGGAAATTTGCAAACTGATTTTTAAACACAACAGTTATTAAAATTTAAATTATATAAACTTGCCGTTATGTGAATGATGTGAAAAACAAAGGCAATAATACTCAAAACTTATCCCTTCTTGATTATTTTACTACTTTTTACTGGTTATACTGTATATGTTCTTGAAGTTTTTGTATCTATTGGACCTACGTAGAGGAAATGCTATAGAATGGAGTGCTCCTGTAACTGAGAATCTTTTCCCAACTAGCAGTGTCTCAACTGGTAACTTGAAAGCAGCCGTAGAGGGAGTATGTACATCATGGAAATCAGAAACTCTACAAGTCAGCACTCACCCCCACTATCTCCAGAGCCAGTTGTTAAACATTTACCAGCAGATTATTGGATGCAATCCTGTCTGTTGAGTGGAGCCTGTAAACATCAGAAAACCCCCAGTGTGGCCAGTGTGATGGTTCACTCTGCACCCCTCACTCACCTGGCAGTGTTGGGCAGGTACTGTACAAGTGAATTTTATACGCAACGGAACCGTATGTGTTCAGTATCAAGTTCTTTATTACTGTACTTCGATTATTTTTAGTGGATGTTTTTTCCAAATCATATCACATAACTTGCTGCCTTTCAAACAGAAATTTTGACAATATTTCAATATGTCTTGAGCTAGGAGGTATGTAAGTACCACCATGGCTTAGTGCTGTATTGTAATGATATCCTTACATACATGAAGATATGTTTATTCACTATGCTAAATGACCTAAACATCTATGAATTCTTAGTTGTTCTTTCTGCTTCGATTGGTTTTTAAAACAGTCTTCGGGATTAGTGGAAAGATGTCAGCTGTCACTCATCCTTTTAATTACACAAATAATATATGAATTCACATTTGTAGTGAATGATTTGAGCAATACATTGATTAAAAAGAGAAAGTCCTTCTGAAACTATTTTCTATTCTCTACCCAGTAATAATCCCTATTACATTTTGATATGTTTCCTTCATGATCTATACAAGCATACATATTATTATATATAATACATTTTTATATTATATATGCTTGACTATAACATACATGGAAATCATAATCACATATTCTGTGGCAAGATATTTTTCACTTACATATTGAATTTTTTCCATGATAGTATATGTGTTGTTTTCTGTCATTCTTTATAATAACTTCAGGATCTCAAAACCTTTAGTGAACCATTCCCCTACTGATGGGCACTTAGGCAGTTTCCATTTTTTGTTTGTTACAAACAAAGCAACGTTTAATATCCTTGCTCATATATCTTTGGAAACATGTATATGTATTTATGTAGGATAACTTTCAAGTAGAATTTGTGCGTCATAGTTCCTTTCATTTGTTCTTGTGACCTCAATAAAGTTTACTAATATTGCATCAATATACTTTAATATTATATCTATGAGTAAAAAGGCTCTGAACAAAGCTCTGATATGAATAAGTAATTACTGTTAATAATAAGATACAAAGGCCGGACACATGGTGGGAACCTGTAATCTCAACTTCTCGGGAGGCTGAGGTGGGAAGATTACTTGAGGCCAGAAGTTTGAGACCAGCCTGGGGAGTGCGGTGAGACCCTGTCTCTATCTGGGCAATATAGAGAGATCCTAACTCTAATAAAGAAATAAATAAATACAAAAATTTTCGTGGATATTAGAACCTGTTCACCAGCTCTCCTCTGGATAAGTGAGCTGGTGCAGAACATATTTGTTTGAAGGTGAGGAGGAAGATCTCCAGGATCTTACCCTTCCATCATGCTCCAGCTGCCTTCCACCTGTCCTTCTCCACTTCTCCATGCCTCAGGGCTTTCTCTGATATCTCAGAAAGCCATTTTGCCTAGGAAGAGTAGGCCCAAAGTCCTGGGGTATTAACAGCCCCCCGAAGCAGGTCTCAAACAGTGGCTGAAGTTGATGTATAAACACCCCAGCTCCCTCACTATGAAGGTGGCTCATTCTGAGGCCTGGGCTTTATACCATTCTTTGGAGTTTCCCCATAGGATTGAGCTCCAGTTGCTGTTTCCACATAGGATTGAGCTCCAGTTCTTATAGAACCAGTTGCTGGTTCTATAAAAAGCTGTCTGCTGGTCACTTTCCCTTCCCTAGATCACTTCCCTACTCCTCCACAGGGACCTTCGGCAGCTCCCAGATAAATTCTCTGCACTTGAATCTTTGTTTTTGGGTTGCTTCTGGAGGAAACCAAACTAGAATGGCCTGTCTTCCCAGTCTGGCGATTATGGCAGTCTCAGCCCCCAAAATGAGATGTTGCTAAGCAAACATAATGCTTTATCTCACTTGTTGCAAGAGACAAGTACTCTCTTTATGAACTAATCAAGTTACGTCTGGCTGCCCTTGTACAAAACTTTGGGACATGATTTGACCGGCAGGGTGTGCTGATTAGGATAATAATGTGTTGCATTTTAATAGACATTCTCTCATGGAGGAAAGACAAATAGCCTCACACTGTCTTTCTTCCCAATGCACTTGATAGAGAAAGCTCATGGTCCCTTGAGAGTACTGGGCCTACATTCAGAGCTGGGGGAACTTGGGTGAAACTGAATCAGCTTCGCATAAGAATGGGAAGCCTTGAGGCTTTGTTGACCAGTAAGCCAAAATCCAGGCAGCATGGACTTCCTCATAAGTCAGTGTTCCCCTGCCTGAGACTGAAGCCTGGAAGAGAGGCACATCACATCATCCCTGGGCCAAGGTCAAAATGCCCCAGAGCACTTTGCTTTCAAGGGACATTTAAGGGAAGGCTTCAGAGTTATTTAAAACTTGTCAGAAAAACTTGTAACTTCTCTGAGCTGACAGGGCCTTTGGTTAAAACTGTCCCTTTTTCCCTCCTGAGCTGGGGCTTCGACCAGCTGCTAGTGACTATCAACTTCTCTATCATTTCACTTGTATTCGTTTATTTTTTTTTTTGCTTTAAACAGCACTTAGATGCCCCTGATAAATGGACCCCAAAATAACAATCACAATCATGGTAAATCTTTATTAAATGAGGTACGAGGCATTAAGTTTTGTGATTCACATGCATTAACTCCTTGAGTCCTTGAAAT